>NW_027259068.1:0-42236 GCF_045791955.1 Oncorhynchus clarkii lewisi | reverse complement strand
ATTTCACCTTTATTTAACCAGGTAGTCTAGTTGAGAACACCTTTATTTAACCAGGTAGGCCAGTTGAGAACACCTTTATTTAACCAGGTAGGCTAGTTGAGAACACCTTTATTTAACCAGGTAGTCTAGTTGAGAACACCTTTATTTAACCAGGTAGGCTAGTTGAGAACACCTTTATTTAACCAGGTAGGCTAGTTGAGAACACCTTTATTTAACCAGGTAGGCTAGTTGAGAACAAGTTCTCATTTACAACTACGACCTGGCCAAGATAAAGCAAAGCAGTTCGACATATACAACAACAACAGAGTTACACATGGAGTAAAACAAACATACAGTCACTAATACAGTAGAAAAATAAGTCTATATACGATGTGAGCAAATGAGGTGAGATGAGGGAGGTAAAGGCAAAAAAAAGGCCATGGTGGCGAAGTAAATACAATATAGCAAGTAAAACACTGGAATGGTAGATTTGCAGTGGAAGAATGTGCAAAGTAGAAATAAAAATAATGATGTGCAAAGGAGCAAAAATAAATAAATAAATACAGTAGGGGAAGAGGTAGTTGTTTGGACTAACATGAGGACTATATGATTGAGGAGTGGATGTGTACTTGATGAGTCGTTCTGAAGTGTCCTACCTGAAGTGCTGAGGCCACGTCCTCCAGTTTAATTGCTTTTCTTCTCCACTCGTCCTTCTCCCTCTTGTATTTATCGAGCTCTGACGAATACATGGCTTTCTCTTCTGTCGGGAGGAGAACACAGAGAGAAGAGGTTCATATCTTTATAAAGACCAGAAGAGCTCTATTTTCTCTGTCGGAGTTGGTGTTGCTTTTAGATGAGACTGGTCCCAGATCTGTGTGTGGTATAGCATCAAGTTGGCTATAGAGCACAAACAGATCTGGACACCAGGCTATATAATCACTACAACCTCAGTGACTATAGAGTTGGCTCTACAGCACTAACATATCTGGATACCAGGCTATATAATCAATACAACCTCAGAGACCATAGAGTTGGCTATACAACACTAATAGATCTGGATACCAGGCTATATTCTCACTACAGCCTCAGAGACCATAGAGTTGGCTATACAACACTAACAGATCTGGATACCAGGCTATATTCTCACTACAGCCTCAGAGACCATAGAGTTGGCTATAGAGCACTTATCAGATCTGGATACCAGGCTATATTCTCCCTACCGCCTCAGTGACCATAGAGTTGGCTATAGAGCACTAACAGATCTGGATACCAGGCTATATTCTCCCTACCGCCTCAGTGACCATAGAGTTGGCTATAGAGCACTAACAGATCTGGATACCAGGCTATATTCTCCCTACCGCCTCAGTGACCATAGAGTTGGCTATACAACACCAACAGATCTGGATACCAAAAATAAACAACATGCATTACAGCAGAGGCTAGCCTGGTCCCAGACCTGTTAGTGCTCTTACCAACTCCTACGGTCCTTATCATGGCATTACATCGATCATAGACGCCATCTACACAGCACAAACTGATCTGGGACCAGACAAGCGGAGGCCAGTAGTCTTGCCTTGCTGGAACTGCTCTAGCACCATCTGGAGGTTGGACAGGGACACGGCGTACTGGTTGACCTGGTCCCGTGCTGCTCTGAGCTGAGTCAAGGCCTCGTCTCTCTGCCTCACCGTTCCACTCAGCTGCTCCTGGAGAGACTCCACCTGGAGAGACGCCTGGTGGCTACGAGACAAACAAAGAAGAAGGATGTCTCTCGTTTTTCTGCTACCCAAACCTCGCTGCGTCTAACATCGAATGGCTGCTGCCAACACACCGACTCAACTCTGGCCACTTTAATAATGGAAATGGATGTCAAATATATCACTAGCCACTTTAAACAATGCTACTTAATATAATGTTTACATACCCTACATTACTCATCTCATATGTATATACTGTACTCAATACCATCTACTGCATCCTGCCTATGCCGTTCTGTACCATCACTCATTCATATATCTTCATGTACATATTCTTTATCCCTTTACACTTATGTGTATAAGGTAGTAGTTTTGGAATTGTTTAGGTTAGATTACTCGTTGGTTATTACTGCATTGTCGGAACTAGAAGCACAAGCATTTCGCTACACTGGCATTAACGTCTGCTAACCATGTGTATGTGACAAATACATTTGATTTGATAGTGCAGAGCACAAACTTTCAATTGGACGTACATTTCTGTGTGTTCGTGGACACGGGACAATAAAGTTTTTATCCTTCTGTAACTCAACCAACACCAGTGATAAACAGACCATCTGTTTTCAAGGGGTCTTGTTCATTAGGGCCCCCAGAGTCAAAAAAATGTTTCAAGACGTTTCAAAAACGTTCAGATCGTACTTCCCTGTTTCATCTTCGTGCCTACTGAATATGTTTACCTGGTGCTCTCCACCTGACTGGAGGAAGTGGCCAGTCTGTCGTCCAATAGCGTGACTCTCTTGCGTAGCTCCGCCTCCCTGTCCTCCGCGGCGAGGACCTCCCGTGTGTAGGACTCCTCTATCTCCAGCAGGTGGTTCCGTAGTCGGTCCAGCTCCAACTTCAACCGCTGCTCTCTGTCCTTCACATGCTGCAGCTGAGAGAGAGAGACAGGCGGTTCGAGAGAGAGGAGACAGACGGTTCGAGAGAGGAGACAGACGGAGCGAGAGAGAGGAGACAGACGGAGAGAGAGAGGAGACAGGCGGAGCGAGAAAAACATACACAGAGAGAGAGAGCGAGAGCGAGAGATGTTTTTGAATAATAAAAGACCACCATTTCCCTACCAGAAACCCTGGACGGGCCACCATTTCCCTACCAGAAACCCTGGACGGGCCACCATTTCCCTACCAGAAACAGTGGACGGGCCACTATTTCCCTACCAGAAACCCTGGACGGGCCACCATTTCCCTACCAGAAACCCTGGACGGGCCACCATTTCCCTACCAGAAACCCTGGACGGGCCACCATTTCCCTAACAGAAACCCTGGACGGGCCACCATTTCCCTACCAGAAACCCTGGACGGGCCACCATTTCCCTACCAGAAACCCTGGACGGGCCACCATTTCCCTACCAGAAACCCTGGACGGGCCACCATTTCCCTAACATAAACCCTGGTGTGTGTCCATCCATCCTACCTCTGTCTGTACGGCTGTCGTCTCCATCTGTTTCTGTTTGAGAGCCAGCATGACCTGGTCTCTCTCCTGCTGGAATGCCACAGCTTTCTCCTGCATGGACCTCAGCTCGTTCAGGAGCTGGTTGAGCTCTCCAGACTTCTGGCTGTTGCCCTGGGAAACGTATCAATAAAAATTTATATAAAAAACATTTGATCAAACAGCTGGTTCTGCTTCCCGCTCTTCTGACTGTTGCCATGGGACACCGCAATGGAACGGTCAGGTTATAAAAACACACACACACCTGATAGGTGCAGTGAAAGTGTTGTTTTACAGGGTCAGGAAGAAATACATTATTGATCAGTTTGAGAAAAGATTTAACCAAGTGTTTGAAAATGTATTTAAACTATTTAAATAGCCTATTTTACTTCTTTGATTGAATTTCTCTGTCCTTCACTAGATCTGTAATCTATTACTAATTATAAACTGGGTGGTTCCAGCCCGGAATGCTGATTGGCTGACAGCCGTGGTATATCAGACCGTATACCACGGGTATGACAAAACGTTTACTTACACTGCTCTAATTTACGTTGGTGACCAGTTTATAATAGCAATAAGGCACCGCTAGGGTTTGTGATATATGGCCAATATACCATGGCTAAGGGCTGTATCCAGGCACTCCGCGTTGTGTCGTGTCTAAGAACAGCCCTTAGCTGTGGTATATTGGTCATATATCACACCTCCCTCTGGCCTTATCGCTTCAATAAAGGATTTGAGTTATGGCATTTTAAGTTCCCCAATGATCATTCTCCCAAAAATGTGTAGTTAGTAGTTTATAGTAACTGATTTTGTACAGTACAAACATCCTAACCTGTTCTCTGTCCTTGAGCATCTTCTCCATGGCGGCAGCCTTCTCTGACATGGCGCTCCTCTCAAACTCCTTCTCCCTCATGAGGAGGGACACCTGCATGTTGGTCTCCTGCAGGGCTCTGAACTCTGACTCCTTCTCCCGGCTCCGCTGGGCCACAGCCTCGTTCTCATCCTTCAATAGAATTCAAATAACTTTCAAATTGTCCAGGTTTCAGCAAACAACGGAAATATATCTTAATATATCTTATATCTCTCAATCCCCTCCAGACAGCACACTTGACCCTCACACACGAGGGTCAAGCTGCAGTCTAGTGCCACTGGATAGAGAGCATGTTGTGGGTTTAAGGGCCTTGCTCAAGAACCCAACATCTTTAGGATGACCTCCACATCTTAGCAGCCCTCCAGATTTCAGGTCAATCCAGCCCAGGATTCGAACTGGCTATCTTCCGGTTAAAAGTTTGAACTCCTGAGCCGCTGGGCTACCTACCTTCAGCTTCCTGGTATCCATCTCCAGGATAAGAGCTCGCTCCTTCAGGTTGGTCACGGCTTGTTTTAACACCTCGTTGTCGCTCTCACGGTTCCTCAGGCTCTCACTTACCTGGAGAAATAAACAAATGCACAGATTGAATGGCTGCTAGAACATCCTACCTTTGCACCTATGTGGACACTCAAAATGGCTGCTAGAACATCTTACCTTTGCAACTATGTGGACACTCAAAATGGCTGCTAGAACATCCTACCTTTGCACCTATGTGGACACTCAAAATGGCTGCTAGAACATCCTACCTTTGCACCTATGTGGACACTCAAAATGGCTGCTAGAACATCCTACCTTTGCACCTATGTGGACACTCAAAATGGCTGCTAGAACATCCTACCTTTGCACCTATGTGGACACTCAAAATGGCTGCTAGAACGTCCTACTTTGCACCTATGTGGACACTCAAAATGGCTGCTAGAACGGCCTACTTTGCACCTTTGTGGACACTCAAAATGGCTGCTAGAACGTCCTACTTTGCACCTATGTGGACACTTTTAAAATGGCTGCTAGAACGTCCTACTTTGCACCTATGTGGACACTCAAAATGGCTGCTAGAACATCCTACCTTTGCACCTATGTGGACACTCAAAATGGCTGCTAGAACATCCTACCTTTGCACCTATGTGGACACTCAAAATGGCTGCTAGAACATCCTTCTTTGCACCTATGTGGACACTCAAAATGGCTGCTAGAACATCCTCCTTTGCACCTATGTGGACACTCAAAATGGCTGCTAGAACATCCTACCTTTGCACCTATGTGGACACTCAAAATGGCTGCTAGAACGTCCTACTTTGCACCTATGTGGACACTCAAAATGCCTGCTAGAACATCCTACTTTGCACCTATGTGGACACTCAAAATGGCTGCCAGTCCACCATTTATGACATAATTCACTTGAATTGACCGTTGTACTCATTCTAATGAAGGGGTCATTAGTCACTTGATTCAGTTGCAACTGAATATAGATTTTATTTACGGTTACATTTAAGTCTTAATAGCACACGCTGTGCCTTCCTCATATCACACACACGCACACACGCGCACACACGCATACACACACACACACCTGGGTGAGTTGATCTCCTTTAGTCTTGATGAGCAGGTCTTTCTCCCTGACAGAGCGCTGCAGAACGTCCAGTCTCTCTCTGACTTGTCTGGCCTCCTCGGCGTGGCCTCGCTGCTCGCTGTCTGACACCTGGGCTGAGTTACACAGGCGGTGGTTATTCTCCTGCAAGGTCCTGATCATAGTCTCCCTCTCAGACAGGAGGGCTCTCAGAGACTCCAACTCCTGTCTCAGTCCTTCCTGGTTCCCTTGTGTTGCAGGTGCTGCCACCTGGTGTCTGGGAGGTTCCACTGCAGCAGGAGGCTGGGCAGTAGACGTCAGGGCAGCAGACAGTGGGTTGACTTGGGGACTCTGCGCCACACTGTCCAGTTTCCCCAGGAGGACATCTTTAGTACTGCTCAGCTGACTGATGGTCTGTTGGACGTGGGCTAGTTCGTGACTGAGACTGCCGAGCTTCCTCTCCTTCTGCTCATAGCTGTGGATCAGACGGCTGTAGTCCACGGAGAGAGTCGAGGTGCAGTCGTTGTCTGCATCCACCTACAGGATCAGAGACAAAACAGTCCTTTATTCATCCCAATAAGGCTGCTGAATGTCGGATCACTAGTAGGTTCAGCGGGCTGGCCGACACATCACGTTGTAGTTGACAGAAGGGGTTGGGCGATGTCAACCTTTGTCCTATCGTGATCATGTACCCATAAAACACCCCAATTGGGAACCGCCCCCCCCCCCCCAAAAAAATAAAATTAAAAAAAATTAAAAAAAACACATGACAAAAGATAATGTTGTTGAAAGACTTTCCTTTCAGGTAGAGGAAGAGATCTGTCTGTGTGCCATGATGGACCAGTGTCTGATGAGGGACAGGCTGTCTTAACGTAGTGAGTTAGATTACAGGAATACATCATGATGGACCAGTGTCTGATGAGGGACAGGCTGTCTTTAACGTAGTGAGTTAGATTACAGGAATACATCATGATGGACCAGTGTCTGATGAGGGACAGGCTGTCTTAACGTAGTGAGTTAGATTACAGGAATACATCATGATGGACCAGTGTCTGATGAGGGACAGGCTGTCTTAACGTAGTGAGTTAGATTACAGGAATACATCATGATGGACCAGTGTCTGATGAGGGACAGGCTGTCTTAACGTAGTGAGTTAGATTACAGGAATACATCATGATGGACCAGTGTCTGATGAGTGTCTATGGTGATGTCTACAGGGTCTATGGTGATGTCTACAGGGTCTATGGTGATGTCTACGGGGTCTAGAGCGATGTCTATGGGGTCTATGGTGATGTCTATAGGGTCTATGGTGATGTCTACAGTGATGTCTATGGTGATGTCTATAGGGTCTACGGTGATGTCTACAGGGTCTACAGTGATGTCTATAGGGTCTATGGTGATGTCTATGGTGATGTCTATGGTGATGTCTATAGGGTCTATGGTGATGTCTACAGGGTCTATGGTGATGTCTACAGGGTCTATGGTGATGTCTACAGTGATGTCTATGGTGATGTCTACAGTGATGTCTACAGTGATGTCTATAGGGTCTATGGTGATGTCTATGGTGATGTCTATGGTGATGTCTACGGTGATGTCTACAGTGATGTCTACAGGGTCTATGGTGATGTCTACAGGGTCTATGGTGATGTCTACAGGGTCTATAGTGATGTCTACAGTGATGTCTATGGTGATGTCTATAGGGTCTATGGTGATGTCTACAGTGATGTCTATGGTGATGTCTACAGTGATGTCTATGGTGATGTCTACAGGGTCTATGGTGATGTCTACAGGGTCTATGGTGATGTCTACAGGGTCTATGGTGATGTCTACAGGGTCTATGGTGATGTCTACAGTGATGTCTATGGTGATGTCTACAGTGATGTCTATGGTGATGTCTACAGGGTCTATGGTGATGTCTACAGGGTCTATGGTGATGTCTATAGGGTCTATGGTGATGTCTACAGTGATGTCTATGGTGATGTCTATAGGGTCTATGGTGATGTCTATAGGGTCTATGGGGATGTCTATAGGGTCTATGGTGATGTCTACAGTGATGTCTATGGTGATGTCTACAGGGTCTATGGGGATGTCTATAGGGTCTATGGTGATGTCTACAGGGTCTATGGTGATTTCTACAGGGTCTATGGTGATGTCTACAGGGTCTATGGTGATGTCTACAGTGATGTCTATGGTGATGTCTACAGGGTCTATGGTGATGTCTACAGGGTCTACGGTGATGTCTATAGGGTCTATGGTGATGTTTATAGAGTCTATGATGATGTCTACAGGGTCTATGGTGATGTCTACAGGGTCTATGGTGATGTCTACAGGGTCTATGGTGATGTCTACAGGGTCTATGGTGATGTCTACAGGGTCTATGGTGATGTCTACAGGGTCTACGGTGATGTCTACAGGGTCTACGGTGATGTCTACAGGGTCTATGGTGATGTCTACAGGGTCTATGGTGATGTCTACAGTCATCGTAGCATCTGTCAACAGACAGTGGGACGGGACGACTAATGTTCAGGTAAGCAGATATTTCAATAATGATTATTTGGATAAAATCAGGATTTCACAAGTTCTCACATCTTTCTAATTTGGGAAGGGACATTGGGCCATCTGCAGAGTTTCCGTTTGGGGTGACTTCGCCAATCGTTTGGGGTGACTTCGCCAATCGTTTGGGGTGACTTCGCCAATCGTTTAGGGTGACTTCGCCAATCGTTTGGGGTGACTTCGCCAATCGTTTGGGGTGACTTCGCTAATCGTTTGGGGGTGACTTCGCCAATCGTTTAGGGTGACTTCGCCAATCGTTTGGGGTGACTGTGGGGTGACTTCGCCAATCGCCAATTGAGTTAGTACTTTATCTTAACATTATTACTGCTGGGCAGGCTCATTATCATTACATATGATACATGATTCATTACTTTAAGATATGATGATGGTTACCTGTCCCTGTAGCTTGTGGAGCTCCTCTACCAACTGGCCAGATTCATGCTGCATGTTCTTTACTGTGGTGATCACCTGCATCTTCCACTCCTCCATCTTCTTCACCTGGATACATTACAATACATACATTAGCCTCAGCTACATTAGACACAGCTACATTAGGCACCTTTCAATATATACATTAGCCACAGCTACATTAGCCACAGCTACATTAGCCACAGCTACATTAGCCTCAGCTACATTAGACACAGCTACATTAGCCTCAGCTACATTAGCCTCAGCTACATTAGCCTCAGCTACATTAGCCTCAGCTACATTAGACACAGCTACATTAGCCACAGCTACATTAGCCTCAGCTACATTAGACACAGCTACATTAGCCACAGCTACATTAGCCACAGCTACATTAGGCACCTTTCAATATATACATTAGACACAGCTACATTAGACACAGCTACATTAGCCTCAGCTACATTAGGCACCTTTCAATATATACATTAGACACAGCTACATTAGCCACAGCTACATTAGCCTCAGCTACATTAGCCACAGCTACATTAGGCACCTTCCAATATATACATTAGCCTCAGCTACATTAGCCTCAGCTACATTATACATCTTCCAATATATACATTAGAGACACCTTTATACATGGAATTGCACTATCGCACTTTAAAAACAGCGATTCCTCATCTGTGATGTGAATAATGTTTTTACCTCCCGTGAGAAGGTTTTATGACACAAGGCAGGCACAGTTCTGTAAAAACAGACAAAATGCTAAATATCTTGTCTTGCCTGTTGTTTCAGTGTGTCCCTGTCCTGCAGCAGCTCTTCAAACTGGTTGGAGCTGACGCCTCCAGAGTCTCCTGCCTGCAGCACCGACACCAGGGTCTGGCACTTCTGGGTCAGCGCGTCGATCTCAATGTCCTTCTCTCTGATAATAACAACAACAACAACGACGACGATGATGACAATAATAATAAGAAAATTAAATTGTATTTGCATGCTCAAGGACAGGAGAATATAATTAAACAGCACATGGATACATGGATACATGACATTACCAAGTAGGGCACAGTACACTAGAAGGTATATATATATATATATATATATATATAATAACAATTTATTACACATACATATATATACACTACCGTTCAAAAGTTTGGGGTCACTTAGAAATGTACTTGTGATTGAAAGAAAAGCAAATTTTTTGTCCATTAAAACAACATTAAATTGATCAGAAATACAGTGTAGACATTGTTAATGTTGTAAATGACTGTTGTAGCTGGAAACTGCTGATTTTTTCTGGAATATCTACATAGGAGTAGAGAGGCCCATTATCAGCAACAATCAAAAGGCTAATTGATCATTAGAAAGTCCTTTTGCAATTATGTTAGCACAGCTGAAAACTGATTAAAGACGGAATAAAACTGGCCTTCTTTAGACTAGTTGAGTGTCTGGAGCATCAGCAATTGTGGGTTTGATTACAGGCTCAAAATGGCCAGAAACAAATAGCTTTCTTCTGACACTCGTCAGTCTATTCTTGTTCTGAGAAATGAAGGCTATTTCATGTGAGAAATTGCCAAGAAACTGAAGATCTGGTACAACGCTGTGTACTACTCCATTCACAGAACAGAGCAAACTGGCTCTAACCAGAAGAGAACGAGTAGTGGGAGGCCCCGGTGCACAACTGAGCAAGAGGACAAGTATTTTAGAGTGTCTAATTTGAGAAACAGACGCCTCACAAGTCCTCAACTGGCAGCTTTATTAAATAGAACCCTGCAAAACACCAGTCTCAACGTCAACAGTGAAGAGGCGACTCCGGGATGCTGGCCTTCTAGGCAGAGTTCCTCTGTCCAGTGTCTGTGTTCTTTTGCCCATCTTAATCTTTTATTTTTATTGGCCATTCTCAGATACCACTTTTTATTTTATTTTATGGACCCCAAACTCTTGAACGGTAGTGTATATCATTTAGCAGACACTTTCATTCAAATGGACTTGCATTCCCGGGAAAGGAATCCATTATCCTGGAGTTGCAAGGGCCTTGTTCTACCAACTGAGTTACTGTATTTCTGCACCGAATGTACAACACAACTACACCTGATGATCCGGGACAGGTTCTGGATGGTCTCTCTGAACATCTCCTGGCTGCCTGAGGGGTCAGACATGGTGGACAGCCTCTGGTTCTCCTGCTGGACCTTGAGGAGCACAGCTTCCTTCCCTGCTACAATGTCCATGATGCGCTGGTAGTCCCCCCTCAGCTGACTGTTCTCCCTCGTCTTCTCATTCAGCACCGCCAGCACCTAAATTAACAAAAACACATTTTACTTTAACAATCCCACATTCTACACAGTCACAAATTTTACACAGTCACTTTACACAATTTTTAAAAATGTGTCAATTTGTTCATTAAATCCTCTTATTGTTCTGTTTTTACTACATCTGTACTACTATATGTAGACTACTTCTACCGTTTAAAGGTTTGGGGTCACTTAGAAATGTCCTTGCTTTTGAAAGAAAAGCACATTTTTGGTTCATTAAAATAACATCAAATTGATCAGAAATACAGTGTAGACATTGTTAATGTTGTAAATGACTATTGTAGCTGGAATTGGATGATTTTTAATGGAATATCTACATAGGTGTACAGAGGCCCATTATCAGCAGCCATCACTCCTGTGTTCCAGTGGCGCGTTGTGTTAGCTAATCCAAGATTTATCATTTTAAAAGGCTAATTTGTCATTAGATAAACGCAGAACACCCGCAAAACACCAGTCTCAACGTCAACAGTGAAGAGGCGACTCCGGGATGCTGGCCTTCTAGGCAGAGTTACAAAGAAAAAGCCATATCTCAGACTGGCCAATAAAAATAAAAGATTAAGACGGGCCAAAGAACACAGACACTGGACAGAGGAACTCTGCCTAGAAGGCCAGCATCCCGGAGTCACCTCTTCACTGTTGACGTTGAGACTGGACAGAGGAACTCTGCCTAGAAGGCCAGCATCCCGGAGTCACCTCTTCACTGTTGACGTTGAGACTGGACAGAGGAACTCTGCCTAGAAGGCCAGCATCCCGGAGGCATACTCAACTAGTCTGAAGGACAGTTTTATTCCTTCTTTAAATCAGAACAACAGTTTTCAGCTGTGCTAACACAATTGCAAAAGGGTTTTCTAATTAATGATCAATTAGCCTTTTAAAATGATAAACTTGGATTAGCTAACACAGCGTGCCATTGGAACGCAGTAGTGATGGTTGCTCATAATGGGCCTCTGTACACCTATGTAGATATTCCATTAAAAATCATCCAATTCCAGCTACAATAGTCATATTGATATTTCATAAAATAATCTGCCCGTTTCCAGGTACAATAGTCATTTACAACATTAACAATGTATTTCTGATCAATTTGATGTTATTTTAAAAATGGACAATGTTTTCTTTCAAAAACAAGGACATTTCTAAACGACCCCAAACTTTTGCACGGTAGTGTACATACAGTCTACTTGGCAAATAAAGTTTATTCCGATTGTGATTCTGACCTGCTCTCTCTCCACGGCGTAAGCCTGCAGTTGCTGCTGGAGGAACATCACGTCCTGGCTGTGGCCCCCCAGGGAGACTCTAGCATGCAGTGCCTGGATCTCCAGGTCCTTGAGAGAAATAAAAAAAAACGGTATATTTCAATAAGAAACTGTTACATCGCCTCAAAACATGGTTTAACTATACATTTGATATCATGGATGGCCAAGTCCTTGTATCCATACATTTCTCCAGCCCCATCCCTCGGCTTTTTTACTAAAACAGTTGTTTGAACTGCATATTGCCCTTTTAAAAACGACATACCTTCTGCAAGAGCATCTGGGAGAGTTTCCCAATCTCCTCTCTGGAGACCACCAGTTGGGCCAGCTGTCTGGTCAGGTTCAGGTTCTTCTCATTCAGCTGGCTGATTTCAGTCTCCTTCTCCTTGATGCCCTTCGGGTTTAGATCAGATGTATTAGCAAGAAGGCCCACAGTTGCTCAAGTCAAGTGAGATGGATGATGTCATTACATTTATTTTAATTTTATGTTGTCATTTAACAGAAATCAGATTATTTATTAGATGATTATTATAATATTAAATAATAAAATGCAGGAAATACCTTCACCAGACGGTTTATCTCCACCTTTGACAGGTCATGTTTCTCGTTGTCGTTCTCTCCGTTATTCAGGGACGACTGGGTCTTGTCTTCCTGTTGGAGGATGACCACTTCCTGTTCCTGGGAGGAGTGGGTGTGGCCGAGGTGATCTACTTCCTGCTGCAGGCGCCCAATCTCCTCGTCCTTGGCGTGGATCAGCCTATCGTAGTTCTCTCTGCTCTGCTCGTGGCGTTGGTGGGCCTGCTCCAACTCATTCTGCTGCGCCATGAGAGACTGCTGGGAGGAGAGGAGGTGACCCCGCTGCTCCTCTACTCTCCTCTTCAGGGAGTGGCCCTCCTCCTCCAGTCCGTCTCTGGTGCTCTTCAGCTGGCTGATCTCATTCTCCAGTTCTGTGATTAACATTTTTTGTAAATCTGAATGTGACTGTCGTCAAGGCGATTCCTTTCTGCAGGACTATGAGACGGCGACTTAAAAAATTAATTAAAAAAAAAATGTATTTTTGCAACCCTTTGCGCGAGTTACATTTTTAATTGTTCGCACTGAACATTCTACCTGGTCACCTGAATCAAAACTTCCTATTTTCTGAGGCGGATAAAACCATGAATTTGATTAAACAGTAAAAAAGGCATTATTCACATGATTGCTGTAATGAAAGTGTCTGCCCTACTGCTGTGCCTGGTGCGCTGGGACCGGCTGCTGTAGTGAGTGAGCCTTTTTTTACACCTCTTAGAATTGCGTGAAAACTTCTACTTTGGAAGCAATAAGTTGTCCAAATTAAAAAGAGAGGACGGTCAACGCTTTCTTGTAGGTGTAATGTTTATTTCTTAACGCTCTTTACCGAGCGCAAAGCACACCTAATTAAACAAATCAAGACATCTGACCTGATAGGGCTTTGAATTACGTAGCACGTCGGCCATCACAAGTGAACTCGGCTACACTGCAACGTGTTTTTTTAAAATTAGGATTTACATTTACCGTTAGATTAATACATGGTGTTATATTTAAACGTTAGCGATCTAGCTAATGTGTTTTGGCTTTCTACTTCCTCAGGTGGTAAATTAGAACCGATCGAATTAGGCCTATATAAAAAATGTTAGTGCATCGTACATAAAAGATGAAGGAAAATGAATCTCAATTGAACCCCCCCCAAAAAAATAAATCTAAATTCTGGAGCGCTATTTTGACAGTAAGATATAACAAAACATTTGCATAATGTTCAACCCAAAACTCATAACAATCATTGGATTATATATTTTTTAATCGTGCATTCCTGTTTGGCCTGTTAGAAGTAACAACGTATTTATTGAATACGATTTCACTAGTCTATTACCCTTCCTAATATAGTATTGTGAACGACTTCATCATTATTTTATAAGATGACTCATATAAAGTCAGCGCCAAGTATTGGACCAAAAGGTTTCTCAACAGTTTTTACCCCCCAAGCCATAAGACTCCTGAACAGGTCATCAAAATGGCTACCCGGACTATTTACATTGTGTGCTCCCCCCCAACCAACCCCTCTTTCACGCTGCTACTCTCTGTTTATCATATATGCATAGTCACTTTAACTATACATTCATGTACATACTACCTCAATTAGCCCGACCAACCAGTGTCTGTGTATAGCCCCTCTCCTGTATACAGCCCCTCTACCGTATATAGCCCCTCTACCGTATATAGCCCCTCTACCGTTTATAGCCCCTCTACCGTATATAGCCCCTCTACCGTATATAGCCCCTCTACCGTATATAGCCCCTCTACCGTATATAGCCCCTCTACCGTATATAGCCCCTCTACCGTATACAGCCCCTCTACCGTATACAGCCCCTCTACCGTATACAGCCCCTCTACCGTATACAGCCCCTCTACCGTATACAGCCCCTCTACCGTATACAGCCCCTCTACCGTATACAGCCCCTCTACCGTATACAGCCCCTCTACCGTATACAGCCCCTCTACCGTATACAGCCCCTCTACCGTATACAGCCCCTCTACCGTATACAGCCCCTCTACCGTATACAGCCCCTCTACCGTATACAGCCCCTCTACCGTATACAGCCCCTCTACCGTATACAGCCCCTCTACCGTATACAGCCCCTCTACCGTATACAGCCCCTCTACCGTATACAGCCCCTCTACCGTATACAGCCCCTCTACCGTATACAGCCCCTCTACCGTATACAGCCCCTCTACCGTATACAGCCCCTCTACCGTATACAGCCCCTCTACCGTATACAGCCCCTCTACCGTATACAGCCCCTCTACCGTATACAGCCCCTCTACCGTATACAGCCCCTCTACCGTATACAGCCCCTCTACCGTATACAGCCCCTCTACCGTATACAGCCCCTCTACCGTATACAGCCCCTCTACCGTATACAGCCCCTCTACCGTATACAGCCCCTCTACCGTATACAGCCCCTCTACCGTATACAGCCCCTCTACCGTATACAGCCCCTCTACCGTATACAGCCCCTCTACCGTATACAGCCCCTCTACCGTATACAGCCCCTCTACCGTATACAGCCCCTCTACCGTATACAGCCCCTCTACCGTATACAGCCCCTCTACCGTATATAGCCCCTCTACCGTATATAGCCCCTCTACCGTATATAGCCCCTCTACCGTATATAGCCCCTCTACCGTATATAGCCCCTCTACCGTATATAGCCCCTCTACCGTATATAGCCCCTCTACCGTATATAGCCCCTCTACCGTATATAGCCCCTCTACCGTATATAGCCCCTCTACCGTATATAGCCCCTCTACCGTATATAGCCCCTCTACCGTATATAGCCCCTCTACTGTTATTTTTCACTGTCATTTATTGTCGTTTTTTTTATTTCTTTACTTATCTATTTTTCACCTAATACCTATTTTTTACTTACAAATTGCACTGTTGGTTAGGGCCTGTAAGCATTTCACTGTCAGGTCTACACTGTTGGTTAGGGCCTGTAAGCATTTCACTGTAAGGTCTGCACTGTTGGTTAGGGCCTGTAAGCATTTCACTGTCAGGTCTACACTGTTGGTTAGGGCCTGTAAGCATTTCACTGTAAGGTCTGCACTGTTGGTTAGGGCCTGTAAGCATTTCACTGTAAGGTCTGCACTGTTGGTTAGGGCCTGTAAGCATTTCACTGTAAGGTCTACACTGTTGGTTAGGGCCTGTAAGCATTTCACTGTCAGGTCTACACTGTTGGTTAGGGCCTGTAAGCATTTCACTGTAAGGTCTGCACTGTTGGTTAGGGCCTGTAAGCATTTCACTGTCAAGTCTACACTGTTGGTTAGGGCCTGTAAGCATTTCACTGTCAAGTCTACACTGTTGGTTAGGGCCTGTAAGCATTTCACTGTAAGGTCTACACTGTTGGTTAGGGCCTGTAAGCATTTCACTGTAAGGTCTACACTGTTGGTTAGGGCCTGTAAGCATTTCACTGTAAGGTCTACACTATTGGTTAGGGCCTGTAAGCATTTCACTGTAAGGTCTACACTGTTGGTTAGGGCCTGTAAGCATTTCACTGCATTTCACCTGTTGTATTCGGCGCACGCGACGAATAAAGTTTGATTCGAAATGTATTTATTATGTGCCGGCTGCAAAACATTTGTGGGGTGACCCCAAATCATGGGCTGGTGCCACCAAGGGAAAGCCTGGAGCCATAACAATACACACAGACGAAATCACATCGTATTCTAAACAACAGCAGAACAGCTAATTCTATTTACCTGTGATGATGTCCAGGGTGCGTGGCTCGGACAGGCCGGAGGGCTGGGGTCTGTTCTGCTGGTCCCTGAGGCGATCGATCTCCTCCTGATAGGGTAATCATCAGTTATTACTCTTTTATTGCACTTTTCATTACATTAATGAATCATCTAAAAGTGCTTTTAAAGCGGTGTGGTGGGGGGGGGCGACGACAATGCAATTTAAAAAACGAAAACAAAACTAATGATTAGATGGACGGGTAGATCAGTCATGACAGGCCGGGTAGTTCAGTCATGACAGGCCGGGTAGATCAGTCACGGCAGGCCGGGTAGATCAGTCACGACAGGCCGGGTAGATCAGTCACGACAGGCCGGGTAGATCAGTCACGACAGGCCGGGTAGATCAGTCACGACAGGCCGGGTAGATCAGTCACGACAGGCCGGGTAGATCAGTCACGACAGGCCGGGTAGATCAGTCACGACAGGCCGGGTAGATCAGTCACGACAGGCCGGGTAGTTCAGTCACGACAGGCCGGGTAGTTCAGTCATGACAGAACGGGTAGATCAGTCACGACAGGCCGGGTAGTTCAGTCATGACAGGCCGGGTAGATCAGTCATGGCAGGCCGGGTAGATCAGTCATGACAGGCCGGGTAGATCAGTCATGGCAGGCCGGGTAGATCAGTCATGGCAGGCCGGGTAGATCAGTCATGGCAGGCCGGGTAGATCAGTCATGACAGGCCGGGTAGATCAGTCATGACAGGCCGGGTAGATCAGTCATGACAGGCCGGGTAGTTCAGTCATGACAGGCCGGGTAGATCAGTCATGACAGGCCGGGTAGTTCAGTCATGGCAGGCCGGGTAGATCAGTCATGACAGGCCGGGTAGATCAGTCATGACAGGCCGGGTAGTTCAGTCATGACAGGCCGGGTAGATCAGTCATGACAGGCCGGGTAGTTCAGTCACGACAGGCCGGGTAGTTCAGTCACGGCAGGCCGGGTAGATCAGTCACGACAGGCCGGGTAGATCAGTCACGACAGGCCGGGTAGATCAGTCACGACAGGCCGGGTAGATCAGTCACGGCAGGCCGGGTAGTTCAGTCATGACAGGCCGGGTAGTTCAGTCATGACAGGCCGGGTAGATCAGTCATGACAGGCCGGGTAGGTAGATCAGTCATGACAGGCCGGGTAGGTAGATCAGTCATGACAGGCCGGGTAGATCAGTCATGGCAGGCCGGGTAGATCAGTCATGACAGGCCGGGTAGATCAGTCATGACAGGCCGGGTAGATCAGTCATGGCAGGCCGGGTAGATCAGTCATGGCAGGCCGGGTAGATCAGTCATGGCAGGCCGGGTAGATCAGTCATGACAGGCCGGGTAGATCAGTCATGACAGGCCGGGTAGATCAGTCATGACAGGCCGGGTAGTTCAGTCATGACAGGCCGGGTAGTTCAGTCATGACAGGCCGGGTAGATCAGTCACGACAGGCCGGGTAGTTCAGTCATGACAGGCCGGGTAGATCAGTCATGGCAGGCCGGGTAGGTAGATCAGTCATGACAGGCCGGGTAGGTAGATCAGTCATGGCAGGCCGGGTAGATCAGTCATGGCAGGCCGGGTAGGTAGATCAGTCATGACAGGCCGGGTAGATCAGTCATGGCAGGCCGAGTAGGTAGATCAGTCAGGACAGGCCGGGTAGATCAGTCATGGCAGGCCGGGTAGGAAGATCAGTCATGACAGGCCGGGTAGGTAGTTCAGTCATGACAGGCCGGGTAGATCAGTCAGGACAGGCCGGGTAGGTAGTTCAGTCAGGACAGGCCGGGTAGATCAGTCATGGCAGGCCGGGTAGGTAGATCAGTCAGGACAGGCCGGGTAGATCAGTCATGGCAGGCCGGGTAGGTAGATCAGTCAGGACAGGCCGGGTAGATCAGTCAGGACAGGCCGGGTAGATCAGTCACGACAGGCCGGGTAGGTAGATCAGTCATGACAGGCCGGGTAGATCAGTCATGGCAGGCCGGGTAG
The DNA here is from genome assembly GCF_045791955.1 of Oncorhynchus clarkii lewisi. Classification (NCBI taxonomy): domain Eukaryota; kingdom Metazoa; phylum Chordata; class Actinopteri; order Salmoniformes; family Salmonidae; genus Oncorhynchus; species Oncorhynchus clarkii. Next base: position 23,855 of record NW_027259068.1, on the reverse strand, counting down.
GTAGATCAGTCAGGACAGGCCGGGTAGATCAGTCACGACAGGCCGGGTAGATCAGTCACGACAGGCCGGGTAGTTCAGTCATGGCAGGCCGGGTAGTTCAGTCATGGCAGGCCGGGTAGTTCAGTCACGACAGGCCGGGTAGTTCAGTCACAACAGGCCGGGTAGTTCAGTCACGACAGGCCGGGTAGTTCAATCATGACAGGCCGGGTAGTTCAATCAGGACAGGCCGGGTAGATCAGTCATGACAGGCCGGGTAGATCAGTCATGACAGGCCGGGTAGTTCAGTCACGACAGGCCGGGTAGTTCAGTGAGAAGGGTAAGAGCGGAGGTGAGGATGAACTTTCATTTCCCCGAGGGGAAAAGTAACTTAGGCACACAGTACTGCTGTATACAAAATAGACACTGTACATTACACACTCAACATGTTTCTCAACGTGTACTTGTCACTATCCAAATAAACCATAATGAATAGCATAACAGATATATTGCACGTTACCCATGTCATACATATTGTAGACCTACCTTCAGGTGACTGTTGTCTTCCTTCATGCCTCCCAGCTGCTTGTCCTTCTCCTCCAGAGCTCCTCTAAGGGTCTCAGCCTCCTGGGTGGCTGCCTGGACCCCGGCCTCCAGCTCCCTCTGGGTGGCGGCCATGTTGGCTCTCAGACCCTCCGTGAAGGAGTCCTTCTCCTGGAGATTCACATTTAGAATCATTAAAAAAACATTTTTTAAAAAGGTGCAATCTGCAATTCCTACATGCATTTTTTGGACTTATAAATTAATGATATATAGGCATTGATTATTAGGATTGATTATTAGGATCTATAACTTATAAATGTCTCATGAGCTTCGTTCAACTGTCTAACCCCATCGGAACGCAAACGTTTCACTCCATTGTTTGTAAACAAGGTAATTGTAAACAAACGCTGTATAGCTCCAACACATGGTTACAGTTATCATGTTGATCTTGTAGTCAGTCCTCGTATCCATTGCTTGGTCTACGAATTATGAGAGTCATTACATTTCTGCAGCCATATCTATCCTTAATACCCCGAAAGGTGGCGGGCGTGACCTCTTTGTAGTTGTTTTTAACTGCAGATTGCCCCTTTAAAATGTCAGAAAGGTCTGTCACAGAGTTAGATAAAAGGATGGATATATATATACCCGTTATAAGACAAAAGATGAGTCCTCTATCTAACTCTATGGTATGTCAGCTGACCTGGAGGAGGTCGGACAGCTGTTTCTGTCCGGCCACGGTGATGGACAGCATCTCGTTGGTGTCTCTGTGGTCGGAGGACATCTGCTCCACGTCTCTTTTAAGCTGGGATATCTCCAGATCTTTCTCCTGGTTCAGCCTCACTGTCCGCTCATGCTCCGTCTGCAAGCAATCAAATCAAACTTTATTTATATAGCACTTTAAAACAAAACATTTGGTTCAAAGTCAACGCTTAACAAATGAAATTAAAATAATAAACAAAGTGAGAAAGATAAAAACAACTTTCTAGAAAAATATGATTATGAAGACAGATAAATATGATAATGAAGACAGATAAATATGATTATGAAGACAGATAAATATTATAATGAAGACAGATAAATATGATAATTAAGACGGATAAATATGATAATGAAGAGAGATAAATATGATTATGAAGAGAGATAAATATGATAATGAAGAGAGATAAATATGATAATTAAGAGAGATAAATATGATAATGTAAACAGATAAATATGATAATGAAGACAGATAAATATTATAATGAAGACGGATAAATATGATAATGAAGACGGATAAATATGATAATTAAGAGAGATAAATATGATAATGTAGACAGATAAATATGATAATGAAGAGAGATAAATATGACAATGAAGAGAGATAAATATGATAATGAAGAGAGATAAATATGATAATGAAGAGAGATAAATATGATAATTAAGAGAGATAAATATGATAATTAAGAGAGATAAATATGATAATTAAGAGAGATAAATATGAAATGAAGACAGATTAATATGAAATGAAGACAGATTAATATGAAATGAAGACAGATTAATATGAAATGAAGACAGATATGACTATGAAGACATAAATATGACTATGAAGATAAAAACATTAAGATATTAAGTGTCCTGGCTGGTCTAACAGTATCCTAATGATTTTTAAAAATTATAATAATTTAAAAAAAATGTTATTTAACATCGCAAGTCAGTTAAGAACAAATTCGTATTTACAATGACGGCCTACCGGGGAACAGAGGGTTAACTTTCTTGTTCAGGGTCAGAACGAGAGATTTTTACCTTGTCAGTTCGGGGATTTGATTCAGCAACCTTTCGGTTACTGTCCCAACGCTCTAAGCTTGCCACCCCAAATGATAAATGAAGATACTAAGTGTCCTGGCTGGGGTAACAGTATCCTAATGATAAATGAAGATACTAAGTGTCCTGGCTGGTCTAACAGCATCCTAATGATAAATGAAGATACTAAGTGTCCTGGCTGGTCTAACAGCATCCTAATGATAAATGAAGATACTAAGTGTCCTGGCTGGTCTAACAGCATCCTAATGATAAATGAAGATACTAAGTGTCCTGGCTGGTCTAACAGCATCCTAATGATAAATGAAGATACTAAGTGTCCTGGCTGGGGTAACAGTATCCTAATGATAAATGAAGATACTAAGTGTCCTGGCTGGTCTAACAGCATCCTAATGATAAATGAAGATACTAAGTGTCCTGGCTGGTCTAACAGCATCCTAATGATAAATGAAGATACTAAGTGTCCTGGCTGGTCTAACAGTATCCTAATGATAAATGAAGATACTAAGTGTCCTGGCTGGTCTAACAGCATCCTAATGATAAATGAAGATACTAAGTGTCCTGGCTGGTCTAACAGCATCCTAATGATAAATGAAGATACTAAGTGTCCTGGCTGGTCTAACAGCATCCTAATGATAAATGAAGATACTAAGTGTCCTGGCTGGTCTAACAGCATCCTAATGATAAATGAAGATACTAAGTGTCCTGGCTGGTCTAACAGCATCCTAATGATAAATGAAGATACTAAGTGTCCTGGCTGGTCTAACAGCATCCTAATGATAAATGAAGATACTAAGTGTCCTGGCTGGTCTAACAGCATCCTAATGATAAATGAAGATACTAAGTGTCCTGGCTGGTCTAACAGCATCCTAATGATAAATGAAGTTACTAAGTGTCCTGGCTGGTCTAACAGTATCCTAATGCAGCAGTCTCCGGCACACATGGGTCAAACTCCTTCCACGGACGGCCGAGCGTCAGCGGATTATTGCCCCTCCCTTGTTCTTGATTGATGAAATAAGGTCACAAATGAGTTAGGAACTCCACTCACTTGGTTGTCTAGGTCCTAATTGAAAGGAACCCCCCCCCCCCAAAAAAAAACCTGCAGACACTAGTCCCTCTACGAAATTAGTTCGACACCCCTGGCATAGAAAGTCTGCATATGTTCAAATCCAGCCTACGGGACTTTGACATAACCTCTCTCTGTACCTGCCCACTGACATCCATCTCTCTCTGTTCAATAACATCAGAAAATAGCTTGAAAATGTCTAGAAAAATTAAATGAAGATAGATAAATTGATTAAAACAACAGTGGACCTGTAGTGCCGAGGCGTCCATGGAGCGGGCAGCGGTCAGCTCCTCGATGGTCTGCTGGTACTGCCTGGTCTGTTCCTGTAGCCCCTTCTCTGCCTGGCCCAGTTCCCCTTCCAGCTGGCTCTTCTCCAGCTTCAGAGCCTTGATACGAGTGTCCTTCTCCAGGACGGTCCTGGTGAGAGCAGCCTGAACCTCCCTGACCTGCCTGGCCAGCTCCTCTATCCTCCCCTGGGCCTGCTCAGCCTCAGTCTTCAGCCTCTGCTTCTCCATCTTCATCTCGTAGTCTTCTGACATCATCTTCTCCTGGGAGCTCCTCATCTCTGCCAGTTCTCTCCTGAGCACTTCCAGCTGCTCTATGGACGCCCCGGATTCTCTCCCTCTCTCCCCAGCCTCACACAGCTCTGCCCGGGCAGCCGACAGCTGCTCCTCCCTCTCCTGTATGGTTCTCTGGAACTCCTGGGTCTCCCTGCGTGCCTCTTTGCCCATCTCTGTTGCCCGTCCAAGTTTGTCTCTCAGCTCCTTAACGGTGTCCTCCAGCTGCTGCTTGCCCATGTGTAGGTCGTTGAGAGTGAAGGCACTGTGGCTCAGTTTCTCCTGCTGGGCCTTTAGCTCTTGCTGCAGCGCCGCCCTCTGGTCGGCGGTGGTACTGAGCTCTGATTGGAGCCGAGCCACAACAGCTTCAGATTCCTTCAGCTGAACAGAGAGCTGCTCCTTCACCGAGATGACATGCTGTAACGTGGAGACGCAACACAATAAAACAGCATGTCCATAACCTTGTCTCAGTCGTGTTACTTTGCTGCGCATCTGACTAATATAAACTTTGGAGACCATAATCTGATCACGTAAACCTCGTCTTTAAATAAATTCACAATGAAATGACGCATTTCCCTGTTAAAAAAACAAACAAGAAAACCCCACAGTGTAGTCTGTACAAATGCCAACCAGACCTGGGTGGCCTGTTGGTTCTGTCGGTCCAGTTCTTCCAGCTCGTTGAGGAGGGTATCTCGTTCCTCCTGGATCTCGCTCAACGACTGCTCGCTCTTCTCTAGCTCTGCCCTCAGCCCTGATAGCTGCTCTGTGGCGGATGGGGAGGACTCCCCTCCATCAAGGCTGTCTGACTCCACTCTCTCCTCGGCCCTGGCAAGCCTCTCCTGTAGATTCCGCTGAGGAAAAAAAAAAATATATATAAAAATAAAATAAAAATTGTCAACAATAATGAAATATTTCAACTGAAAATAGCTCTCATCGAACAGCAAACGGCAATGTAGAAAACCCTTCTCAGGGCCCTCACCCTCTCTGAGGCAACTGATTACAATCTAAAACTTTATTCCTAGTTATATGTACCTATCTACCTCAATTATTGCATACTCCTGTACATTGACTCAGTACTGGTACCCTGTGTATATAATCTAGTTATCATTACTCAGTACTGGTACCCTGTGTATATAATCTAGTTATCATTACTCAGTACTGGTACCCTGTGTATAGAGCCTAGTTATAATGACTCAGTACTGGTATCCTGTGTATAGAGCCTAGTTATCATTGACTCAGTACTGGTATCCTGTGTATATAGCCTAGTTATCATTACTCAGTACTGGTACCCTGTGTATAGAGCCTAGTTATCATTGACTCAGTACTGGTATCCTGTGTATATAGCCTAGTTATCATTACTCAGTACTGGTACCCTGTGTATAGAGCCTAGTTATCATTGACTCAGTACTGGTATCCTGTGTATAGAGCCTAGTTATCATTACTCAGTACTGGTACCCTGTGTATATAACCTAGTTATCATTACTCAGTACTGGTACCCTGTGTATATAACCTAGTTATCATTACTCAGTACTGGTATCCTGTGTATATAATCTAGTTATCATTACTCAGTACTGGTACCCTGTGTATATAGCCTAGTTATCATTACTCAGTACTGGTACCCTGTGTATATAATCTAGTTATCATTACTCAGTACTGGTACCCTGTGTATATAGCCTAGTTATCATTACTCAGTACTGGTACCATGTGTATATAATCTAGTTATCATTACTCAGTACTGGTACCCTGTGTATATAACCTAGTTATCATTACTCAGTACTGGTACCCTGTGTATATAATCTAGTTATCATTACTCAGTACTGGTACCCTGTGTATATAGTCTAGTTATCATTACTCATTGACTCAGTACTGGTACTCTGTGTATATAACCTAGTTATCATTACTCATTGACTCAGTACTGGTACCCTGTGTATATAGCCTAGTTATAATGACTCAGTACTGGTACCCTGTGTATAGAGCCTAGTTATAATTACTCAGTGCTGGTACCCTGTGTATATAGCCTAGTTATCATTACTCAGTACTGGTACCCTGTGTATATAGCCTAGTTATCATTACTCAGTACTGGTACCCTGTGTATATAGCCTAGTTATCATTACTCAGTACTGGTACCCTGTGTATATAATCTAGTTATCATTACTCAGTACTGGTACCCTGTGTATATAACCTAGTTATCATTACTCAGTACTGGTACCCTGTGTATATAATCTAGTTATCATTACTCAGTACTGGTACCCTGTGTATATAGCCTAGTTATCATTACTCAGTACTGGTACCATGTGTATATAATCTAGTTATCATTACTCAGTACTGGTACCCTGTGTATATAACCTAGTTATCATTACTCAGTACTGGTACCCTGTGTATATAATCTAGTTATCATTACTCAGTACTGGTACCCTGTGTATATAGTCTAGTTATCATTACTCATTGACTCAGTACTGGTACTCTGTGTATATAACCTAGTTATCATTACTCATTGACTCAATACTGGTACCCTGTGTATATAGCCTAGTTATAATGACTCAGTACTGGTACCCTGTGTATAGAGCCTAGTTATAATTACTCAGTGCTGGTACCCTGTGTATATAGCCTAGTTATCATTACTCAGTACTGGTACCCTGTGTATATAGCCTAGTTATCATTACTCAGTACTGGTACCCTGTGTATATAGCCTAGTTATCATTACTCAGTACTGGTACTCTGTGTATATAGCCTAGTTATCATTACTCATTGACTCAGTACTGGTACCCTGTGTATATAGCCTAGTTTTCATTACTCATTGACTCAGTACTGGTACCCTGTGTATATAGCCTAGTTATAATGACTCAGTACTGGTACCCTGTGTATAGAGCCTAGTTATAATGACTCAGTACTGGTACCCTGTGTATAGAGCCTAGTTATAATGACTCAGTACTGGTACCCTGTGTATATAGCCTAGTTATCATTACTCAGTACTGGTACCCTGTGTATATAGCCTAGTTACCATTACTCAGTACTGGTACCCTGTGTATATAGCCTAGTTATCATTACTCAGTACTGGTACTCTGTGTATATAGCCTAGTTATCATTACTCATTGACTCAGTACTGGTACCCTGTGTATATAGCCTAGTTATAATTGCTCAGTACTGGTACCCTGTGTATATAGCCTAGTTATCATTACTCAGTACTGGTACCCTGTGTATATAGCCTAGTTATCATTACTCAGTACTGGTACCCTGTGTATATAGCCTAGTTATCATTACTCAGTACTGGTACCCTGTGTATATAGCCTAGTTATCATTACTCAGTACTGGTACCCTGTGTATATAGCCTAGTTATCATTACTCAGTACTGGTACCTTGTGTATATAGCCTAGTTATCATTACTCAGTACTGGTACCCTGTGTATTTGGCCTAGTTATCATTACTCATTGACTCAGTACTGGTACCCTGTGTATATAACCTAGTTATCATTACTCAGTACTGGTACCCTGTGTATATAGCCTAGTTATCATTACTCAGTACTGGTACCCTGTGTATATAGCCTAGTTATCATTACTCATTGACTCAGTACTGGTACCCTGTGTATATAACCTAGTTATCATTACTCAGTACTGGTACCCTGTGTATATAATCTAGTTATCATTACTCAGTACTGGTACCCTGTGTATAGAGCCTAGTTATAATGACTCAGTACTGGTACCCTGTGTATAGAGCCTAGTTATAATGACTCAGTACTGGTACCCTGTGTATAGAGCCTAGTTATAATGACTCAGTACTGGTACCCTGTGTATATAGCCTAGTTATCATTACTCAGTACTGGTACCCTGTGTATATAGCCTAGTTATCATTACTCAGTACTGGTACCCTGTGTATATAGCCTAGTTATCATTACTCAGTACTGGTACCTTGTGTATATAGCCTAGTTATCATTACTCAGTACTGGTACCCTGTGTATATAGCCTAGTTATCATTACTCATTGACTCAGTACTGGTACCCTGTGTATATAACCTAGTTATCATTACTCAGTACTGGTACCCTGTGTATATAACCTAGTTATCATTACTCATTGACTCAGTACTGGTACTCTGTGTATATAACCTAGTTATCATTACTCAGTACTGGTACCCTGTGTATATAATCTAGTTATCATTACTCAGTACTGGTACCCTGTGTATAGAGCCTAGTTATAATGACTCAGTACTGGTACCCTGTGTATAGAGCCTAGTTATAATGACTCAGTACTGGTACCCTGTGTATAGAGCCTAGTTATAATGACTCAGTACTGGTACCCTGTGTATATAGCCTAGTTATCATTACTCAGTACTGGTACCCTGTGTATATAGCCTAGTTATCATTACTCAGTACTGGTACCCTGTGTATATAGCCTAGTTATCATTACTCAGTACTGGTACCTTGTGTATATAGCCTAGTTATCATTACTCATTGACTCAGTACTGGTACCCTGTGTATATAGCCTAGTTATCATTACTCATTGACTCAGTACTGGTACCCTGTGTATATAACCTAGTTATCATTACTCAGTACTGGTACCCTGTGTATATAACCTAGTTATCATTACTCAGTACTGGTACCCTGTGTATATAATCTAGTTATCATTACTCAGTACTGGTACCCTGTGTATATAATCTAGTTATCATTACTCAGTACTGGTACTCTGTGTATATAACCTAGCTATCATTACTCAGTACTGGTACTCTGTGTATATAGCCTAGTTATCATTACTCATTGACTCAGTACTGGTACCCTGTGTATATAGCCTAGTTATCATTACTCATTACTGGTACCCTGTGTATATAGCCTAGTTATCATTACTCATTGACTCAGTACTGGTACCCTGTGTATATAGCCTAGTTATCATTACTCAGTACTGGTACCCTGTGTAAATAGCCTAGTTATCATTACTCAGTACTGGTACCTTGTGTATATAGCCTAGTTATCATTACTCAGTACTGGTACCCTGTGTATATAGCCTAGTTATCATTACTCATTGACTCAGTACTGGTACCCTGTGTATATAACCTAGTTATCATTACTCAGTACTGGTACCCTGTGTATATAACCTAGTTATCATTACTCAGTACTGGTACCCTGTGTATATAATCTAGTTATCATTACTCAGTACTGGTACCCTGTGTATATAATCTAGTTATCATTACTCAGTACTGGTACTCTGTGTATATAACCTAGCTATCATTACTCAGTACTGGTACTCTGTGTATATAGCCTAGTTATCATTACTCATTGACTCAGTACTGGTACCCTGTGTATATAGCCTAGTTATCATTACTCATTACTGGTACCCTGTGTATATAGCCTAGTTATCATTACTCAGTACTGGTACCCTGTGTATATAGCCTAGTTATCATTACTCAGTACTGGTACCTTGTGTATATAGCCTAGTTATCATTACTCAGTACTGGTACCCTGTGTATATAGCCTAGTTATCATTACTCAGTACTGGTACCTTGTGTATATAGCCTAGTTATCATTACTCAGTACTGGTACCCTGTGTATATAGCCTAGTTATCATTACTCATTGACTCAGTACTGGTACCCTGTGTATATAACCTAGTTATCATTACTCAGTACTGGTACCCTGTGTATATAACCTAGTTATCATTACTCAGTACTGGTACCCTGTGTATATAATCTAGTTATCATTACTCAGTACTGGTACCCTGTGTATATAATCTAGTTATCATTACTCAGTACTGGTACTCTGTGTATATAACCTAGCTATCATTACTCAGTACTGGTACTCTGTGTATATAGCCTAGTTATCATTACTCATTGACTCAGTACTGGTACCCTGTGTATATAGCCTAGTTATCATTACTCATTACTGGTACCCTGTGTATATAGCCTAGTTATCATTACTCATTGACTCAGTACTGGTACCCTGTGTATATAGCCTAGTTATCATTACTCAGTACTGGTACCCTGTGTATATAGCCTAGTTATCATTACTCAGTACTGGTACCTTGTGTATATAGCCTAGTTATCATTACTCAGTACTGGTACCCTGTGTATATAGCCTAGTTATCATTACTCATTGACTCAGTACTGGTACCCTGTGTATATAACCTAGTTATCATTACTCAGTACTGGTACCCTGTGTATATAACCTAGTTATCATTACTCAGTACTGGTACCCTGTGTATATAATCTAGTTATCATTACTCAGTACTGGTACCCTGTGTATATAATCTAGTTATCATTACTCAGTACTGGTACTCTGTGTATATAACCTAGCTATCATTACTCAGTACTGGTACTCTGTGTATATAGCCAAGTTATCATTACTCATTGACTCAGTACTGGTACCCTGTGTATATAGCCTAGTTATCATTACTCATTACTGGTACCCTGTGTATATAGCCTAGTTATCATTACTCATTGACTCAGTACTGGTACCCTGTGTATATAGCCTAGTTATCATTACTCAGTACTGGTACCCTGTGTATATAGCCTAGTTATCATTACTCAGTACTGGTACCTTGTGTATATAGCCTAGTTATCATTACTCAGTACTGGTACCCTGTGTATATAGCCTAGTTATCATTACTCATTGACTCAGTACTGGTACCCTGTGTATATAACCTAGTTATCATTACTCAGTACTGGTACCCTGTGTATATAACCTAGTTATCATTACTCAGTACTGGTACCCTGTGTATATCATCTAGTTATCATTACTCAGTACTGGTACCCTGTGTATATAATCTAGTTATCATTACTCAGTACTGGTACCTTGTGTATATAGCCTAGTTATCATTACTCAGTACTGGTACCCTGTGTATTTGGCCTAGTTATCATTACTCATTGACTCAGTACTGGTACCCTGTGTATATAACCTAGTTATCATTACTCAGTACTGGTACCCTGTGTATATAGCCTAGTTATCATTACTCAGTACTGGTACCCTGTGTATATAGCCTAGTTATCATTACTCATTGACTCAGTACTGGTACCCTGTGTATATAACCTAGTTATCATTACTCAGTACTGGTACCCTGTGTATATAATCTAGTTATCATTACTCAGTACTGGTACCCTGTGTATAGAGCCTAGTTATAATGACTCAGTACTGGTACCCTGTGTATAGAGCCTAGTTATAATGACTCAGTACTGGTACCCTGTGTATAGAGCCTAGTTATAATGACTCAGTACTGGTACCCTGTGTATATAGCCTAGTTATCATTACTCAGTACTGGTACCCTGTGTATATAGCCTAGTTATCATTACTCAGTACTGGTACCCTGTGTATATAGCCTAGTTATCATTACTCAGTACTGGTACCTTGTGTATATAGCCTAGTTATCATTACTCAGTACTGGTACCCTGTGTATATAGCCTAGTTATCATTACTCATTGACTCAGTACTGGTACCCTGTGTATATAACCTAGTTATCATTACTCAGTACTGGTACCCTGTGTATATAACCTAGTTATCATTACTCATTGACTCAGTACTGGTACTCTGTGTATATAACCTAGTTATCATTACTCAGTACTGGTACCCTGTGTATATAATCTAGTTATCATTACTCAGTACTGGTACCCTGTGTATAGAGCCTAGTTATAATGACTCAGTACTGGTACCCTGTGTATAGAGCCTAGTTATAATGACTCAGTACTGGTACCCTGTGTATAGAGCCTAGTTATAATGACTCAGTACTGGTACCCTGTGTATATAGCCTAGTTATCATTACTCAGTACTGGTACCCTGTGTATATAGCCTAGTTATCATTACTCAGTACTGGTACCCTGTGTATATAGCCTAGTTATCATTACTCAGTACTGGTACCTTGTGTATATAGCCTAGTTATCATTACTCAGTACTGGTACCCTGTGTATATAGCCTAGTTATCATTACTCATTGACTCAGTACTGGTACCCTGTGTATATAACCTAGTTATCATTACTCAGTACTGGTACCCTGTGTATATAACCTAGTTATCATTACTCAGTACTGGTACCCTGTGTATATAATCTAGTTATCATTACTCAGTACTGGTACCCTGTGTATATAATCTAGTTATCATTACTCAGTACTGGTACTCTGTGTATATAACCTAGCTATCATTACTCAGTACTGGTACTCTGTGTATATAGCCTAGTTATCATTACTCATTGACTCAGTACTGGTACCCTGTGTATATAGCCTAGTTATCATTACTCATTACTGGTACCCTGTGTATATAGCCTAGTTATCATTACTCAGTACTGGTACCCTGTGTATATAGCCTAGTTATCATTACTCAGTACTGGTACATTGTGTATATAGCCTAGTTATCATTACTCAGTACTGGTACCCTGTGTATATAGCCTAGTTATCATTACTCAGTACTGGTACCTTGTGTATATAGCCTAGTTATCATTACTCAGTACTGGTACCCTGTGTATATAGCCTAGTTATCATTACTCATTGACTCAGTACTGGTACCCTGTGTATATAACCTAGTTATCATTACTCAGTACTGGTACCCTGTGTATATAACCTAGTTATCATTACTCAGTACTGGTACCCTGTGTATATAATCTAGTTATCATTACTCAGTACTGGTACCCTGTGTATATAATCTAGTTATCATTACTCAGTACTGGTACTCTGTGTATATAACCTAGCTATCATTACTCAGTACTGGTACTCTGTGTATATAGCCTAGTTATCATTACTCATTGACTCAGTACTGGTACCCTGTGTATATAGCCTAGTTATCATTACTCATTACTGGTACCCTGTGTATATAGCCTAGTTATCATTACTCATTGACTCAGTACTGGTACCCTGTGTATATAGCCTAGTTATCATTACTCAGTACTGGTACCCTGTGTATATAGCCTAGTTATCATTACTCAGTACTGGTACCTTGTGTATATAGCCTAGTTATCATTACTCAGTACTGGTACCCTGTGTATATAGCCTAGTTATCATTACTCATTGACTCAGTACTGGTACCCTGTGTATATAACCTAGTTATCATTACTCAGTACTGGTACCCTGTGTATATAACCTAGTTATCATTACTCAGTACTGGTACCCTGTGTATATAATCTAGTTATCATTACTCAGTACTGGTACCCTGTGTATATAATCTAGTTATCATTACTCAGTACTGGTACTCTGTGTATATAACCTAGCTATCATTACTCAGTACTGGTACTCTGTGTATATAGCCTAGTTATCATTACTCATTGACTCAGTACTGGTACCCTGTGTATATAGCCTAGTTATCATTACTCATTACTGGTACCCTGTGTATATAGCCTAGTTATCATTACTCAGTACTGGTACCCTGTGTATATAGCCTAGTTATCATTACTCAGTACTGGTACCTTGTGTATATAGCCTAGTTATCATTACTCAGTACTGGTACCCTGTGTATATAGCCTAGTTATCATTACTCAGTACTGGTACCTTGTGTATATAGCCTAGTTATCATTACTCAGTACTGGTACCCTGTGTATATAGCCTAGTTATCATTACTCATTGACTCAGTACTGGTACCCTGTGTATATAACCTAGTTATCATTACTCAGTACTGGTACCCTGTGTATATAACCTAGTTATCATTACTCAGTACTGGTACCCTGTGTATATAATCTAGTTATCATTACTCAGTACTGGTACCCTGTGTATATAATCTAGTTATCATTACTCAGTACTGGTACTCTGTGTATATAACCTAGCTATCATTACTCAGTACTGGTACTCTGTGTATATAGCCTAGTTATCATTACTCATTGACTCAGTACTGGTACCCTGTGTATATAGCCTAGTTATCATTACTCATTACTGGTACCCTGTGTATATAGCCTAGTTATCATTACTCAGTACTGGTACCCTGTGTATATAGCCTAGTTATCATTACTCAGTACTGGTACCTTGTGTATATAGCCTAGTTATCATTACTCAGTACTGGTACCCTGTGTATATAGCCTAGTTATCATTACTCAGTACTGGTACCTTGTGTATATAGCCTAGTTATCATTACTCAGTACTGGTACCCTGTGTATATAGCCTAGTTATCATTACTCATTGACTCAGTACTGGTACCCTGTGTATATAACCTAGTTATCATTACTCAGTACTGGTACCCTGTGTATATAACCTAGTTATCATTACTCATTGACTCAGTACTGGTACTCTGTGTATATAACCTAGTTATCATTACTCAGTACTGGTACCCTGTGTATATAATCTAGTTATCATTACTCAGTACTGGTACCCTGTGTATAGAGCCTAGTTATAATGACTCAGTACTGGTACCCTGTGTATAGAGCCTAGTTATAATGACTCAGTACTGGTACCCTGTGTATAGAGCCTAGTTATAATGACTCAGTACTGGTACCCTGTGTATATAGCCTAGTTATCATTACTCAGTCAGTACTGGTACCCTGTGTATATAGCCTAGTTATCATTACTCAGTACTGGTACCCTGTGTATATAGCCTAGTTATCATTACTCAGTACTGGTACCTTGTGTATATAGCCTAGTTATCATTACTCAGTACTGGTACCCTGTGTATATAGCCTAGTTATCATTACTCATTGACTCAGTACTGGTACCCTGTGTATATAACCTAGTTATCATTACTCAGTACTGGTACCCTGTGTATATAACCTAGTTATCATTACTCAGTACTGGTACCCTGTGTATATAATCTAGTTATCATTACTCAGTACTGGTACCCTGTGTATATAATCTAGTTATCATTACTCAGTACTGGTACTCTGTGTATATAACCTAGCTATCATTACTCAGTACTGGTACTCTGTGTATATAGCCTAGTTATCATTACTCATTGACTCAGTACTGGTACCCTGTGTATATAGCCTAGTTATCATTACTCATTGACTCAGTACTGGTACCCTGTGTATATAGTCTAGTTATCATTACTCATTACTGGTACCCTGTGTATATCCACATATATATACTCACACACACACAAATATATATATATACATACATACATACATATGCATATTTATATTTTTATTTTATTTAACCTTTATGTAACTAGGCAAGTCAGTTAAGAACACATTCTTCTTTTACAATGACCATTAGCAAACAGAAATCAAGTCAAGTAGAACTTTAAGTTGTGTTAACTTGTATAAAAAAAATAAAAAAAATTCCCCAAGTGAAGTTTCCATTTGAGAGTAAACACCCACCTTCTCCTTCCTCAACGTCCCGATGACAGTGTTGAGTTCTAGAATGTCAGCGTGTTCCACCTCCATCTTTGTTTCACTCTGATCCAAACAATCAACACATACATTAAAAGCAGGAACGATCACAGAATAAACTACAGATTTCAACCACATTGTAAATACATTACGTGATAGATACCTGAAGACTCTTCAGCCTTGAGATCTCCTTCTCTGCACCTTGAAAAAGAGGACCAAAAAAAAGAAGTTGGAGTTAACTTGAGCTTTTGACAAATAACTAAAACCCACTCAAGGGATAGAATCAATTCCCTTTCATTTCAATTCAATCAGTAACCTGAACGGAAAATCTAAATTTCAGTTTACATTTGTAAAAGAGACCTAGGTCTCACAATATATCTTACCTGTTATAAATAAATGTTCAATCATTTTTGGGGGGAATAAATACTGAGACTGTACCTGCGAGAGCATTCCTCAGCCCCTGTATCTCCTGGTCTAGCTGAGCCTTGTTCCGGGCTTTCCCCTCCTGTTCCTGGACACGTGACTGGAGCTCTGTGACAGACGTCTGCAGCCGAGTGTAGTTCTGCAGCAGCTCAGCGTTCTCTGCCTGCGCCTCCTCTTTCTCCTGCTGCAGCGTGGCCTGTCTCTTCCCTGCCTCCTCCAGATTAGCTGTCAGCTCCTTCAGCTGCTCATCCTGCTCCTCCTTCAGCCGCTCCTCCGCTGCCTCCTGTAGGGACTGGATAGTGTTCTGGAGGTCTGAGAGCATGGAGGACTCCTGAAGAGCGTTGGCTGTGGCTGAACTAGTAGCTGGAAGGGTTTGGATACAGAGGGTAACACGTAAGGGAAATGTGTGAGAGTCTTAGGTCAGGGTGGAGAAATCAGTCACAGGTACAGTGCATTGGGAGAGTATTAAGACACTTCCCTTTGTCAACATTTTGTTACGTTACAGCCTTATTCTAAAATGGATTAAATACATTTTTTTATCAATCTACACACAATACCCCATAATGACATCACAATACCCCATAATGACATCACAATACCCCATAGTGACATCACAATACCCCATAGTGACATCACAATACCCCATAGTGACATCACAATACCCCATAGTGACATCACAATACCCCATAGTGACATCACAATACCCCATAGTGACATCACAATACCCCATAGTGACAAAGTAAAAACAGGTTTTTAGAAATATTATTTACATAAATGTATTCAGATCCTTTGCTATGAGACCACAGCAAAGGTCCATCCTGCTTCCATTGATCATCCTTGAGATGTTTCTACAACTTGATTAGACATGATTTGGAAAGGCACACACCTGTCTATATAAGGTCCCACAATTGACAGTACATGTCAGAGCAAAAACCAAGCCATGAGGTTTAATTGTAATTGTAAAAGTAATTGTCCGTTGAGCTCCGAGACAGGATTGTGTCGAGGCACAGATCTGGGGAAGGGCACCAAAACATTTCTGTAGCATAGAAGGTCACCAAGAACACACTGGCCTCCATCGTTCTTAAATGGAAGAAGTTTGGAACCACTGATTCTTCCTAGAGCTGGCTGCCCGGCCAAACTGAGCAATCTGAGGAGAAGGGCCTTGGTCAGGGAGGTGGCGATGGTCACTCTGACAGAGCTCCAGAGTTCATCTGTGGAGATGGGAGAACCTTCCAGAAGGACAACCATCTCTGCAGCACTCCACCAATCAGGTCTTTATTTTAGAGTGGCCAGACGGAAGCCACTTCTAAGTAAAAAGGCACATGACAGTCCACTTGGAGTTTGTCGAAAGGCACCTAAAGGACTCTCAGACAATGAGAAACAAGATTCTCTGGCCTGATGAAACAAAAATTGAACTCTTTGGCCTGAATGCCAAGCGTCACGTCTGGAGGAAACCTGGCACCATCCCTACGGTGAAGCATGGTGGTGGTAGCATCATGCTGTGGGGATGTTTTTCAGAGGCAGGGACTGGGAGACTAGTCAGGATCAAGGGAAAGATGAACGGAGAAAACTACAGAGAGATCCTTGATGAAAACCTGCTCCAGAGCACTCAGGACCTCAGACTGGGGTGAAGGTTCACCTTCAAATAGGACAACGACCCTAAGCACACAGCCAAGATAACACAAGAGTTGCTTCGGGACAAGTCTCTGAATGTCAGTCTCTGAATGTCCTTGAGTGGCAGAGCCAGATCGAACATCTCTAAAGACCTGAAAATAGCTGTGCAGCGACGTGCCCCATCCAACCTGACAGAGCTTGAGAGGATCTGCAGAGAAGAATGGGGGAAACTCCCCAAATACAGGTGAGCCAAGCTTGTAGCATCATACCCAAGAAGACTCGAGGCTGTAATCGCTGTCAAAGGTGCTTCAACAAAGTACTGAGTAAAGGGTCTGAATACTTATGTGATATTTCAGTCTGTTCCTCCCTCCCAGTCCGTCCCTGTTCCTCCCTCCCAGTCTGTCCCTGTTCCTCCCTCCCAGTCTGTCCCTGTTCCTCCCTCCCAGTCTGTCCCTGTTCCTCCCTCCCAGTCTGTCCCTGTTCCTCCCTCCCAGTCTGTCCCTGTTCCTCCCTCCCAGTCTGTCCCTGTTCCTCCCTCCCAGTCTGTTCCTCCTCCTCACCTCCAGTCTGTTCCTCCTCCTCTCCTCCAGTCTGTTTCTGTTCCTCCAGCTCCTCTATCCTCTCCTCGTACTCTGCCAGCTCGTCCCGGTGGCGCCGGATGACGTCGGCCATCTTCTGTCTCTGAGCGTCCTGCAGCGCTGCTAACTCATGCTGGTGCTCATCTACCTCACGACCCATCTCCTCACGCAGCTCCTGTTCCAGTAGAATAGAATCATATAGAATGTTCCACAGAAAGAGGAATAGAGACGGTCAGTCTCTCTTAGTCCAAGCAGGGTTTAAAACAATATTTTTTTACATTTGATTCAAAGCCCTTTTTACATAAACAGTTGGCAAAATAGGTCTACAGCAAGGCTCTCCAACCCTGTTCCTGGAGAGATACCCCCAAGTAGGTTTTAACTCCAACCCTGTTCCTGGACAGCTACCCTCCTGTAGGTTTTTACTCCAACCCTGTTCCTGGAGAGAAACCCTCCTGTAGGTTTTAACTCCAACCCTGTTCCTGAAGAGAAACCCTCCAGTAGGTTTTAACTCCAACCCTGTTCCTGGACAACTACCCTCCTGTAGGTTTTAACTCCAACCCTGTTCCTGGACAGCTACCCTCCTGTAGGTTTTAACTCCAACCCTGTTCCTGGAGAGCTACCCATCTTGTTCGTTTTCACTCAAACCCTAATCTAGCGGTACCTGATCCGAGGGTTTCTCTCCAGGAACAGGGTTGGAGTGAAAATCTACAGGAGGGTATCTCTCCGGGAACAGGGTTGGAGTGAAAACCTACAGGAGGGTATCTCTCCGGGAACAGGGTTGGAGTGAAAACCTACAGGAGGGTATCTCTCCGGGAACAGGGTTGGAGCCCTGTTTTACAGTAACCCAGCCTAGACTCCCAGGGAGAAAGCACATGAAAACTCCCACCTTGATGATCCTCTGAAGCTTCAGGACCTCTCCCTGGTCACCGTTTCCTGCCCCTGGGGCTACGGATGCCTGAAAAAAAATAGAAATATCAGAATTAAGATATGATTCCATCCCTCAATTTAAAAATGTGGGTTTTTACGTGTATGTATTACTATTAATAGGAATTTGACACGAACCTTTAGAATCTGTACAGTAAAACAGTAATAGATCAAATGTGTTATAGTCTTTTTTACAATTTTTCCAATTGTTGTAGTAGCTACTATCTTGTCTCATCGCTACAACTCCCGTACGGGCTCGGGAGAGACGAAGGTTGAAAGTCATGCGTCCTCCGATACACAACCCAGCCAGCCGTACTGCTTCTTAACACAGCGCGCCTCCAACCCAGAAGCCAGCCGCACCAATGTGTCGGAGGAAACACCGTGCACCTGGCAACCTTGGTTAGCGCGCACTGCGCCCAGCCCGCCACAGGAGTCGCTGGTGCGCGATGAGACAAGGACATCCCTACCGACTAATCCCTCCCTAACCCGGACGACGCTAGGCCAATTGTGCGTCGCCCCACGGACCTCCCGGTCGCGGACGGTTACGACAGAGCCTGGGCGCGAACCTAGGGACTCTGATGGCACAGCTGGCGCTGCAGTACAGCGCCCTTAACCACTGCGCCACCCGGGAGGCCCCAAATGTGTTATAGTCGACGTAATGAACGACGTTGCAAATAAATAAACACCCTACCTGAGACACGCGTCTCCAATGGGACACCTCAGCCTCCAGCCTCATCACCTCCGTAGACAGACGGTTAATCTCCTGCTGGGACCAGATCACGTCACCGAAGTCCATCTCGTCGCTGCCATGGAAACCCTGGTGGTGGGGGGCCCCCAGGGGGCGGGACATGTAAGAGGAAGAGGTGGTGGTGGTGGAGGAGGAGGCGGTGGTGACAGGAAGTACGGCAGGGTCGGAAGTAGCTGACTGAGCAGAGTGCTGTAGTTTCTGAACCTCTTCCTGTAGTCCACTCTGACGGGCTTTCAGGTGACTGATCTCCACCTGGACAGGTGACACGACGACACAGTTTAGAAGTAGTGTGGACACATCCAGTAACTTGCAGGTTTAAAGGTACAAAAAAATAGTCATGTCAGATAGATACCAGCACGTTGTGAAACGATCCCTCGGAAAAAACTGTAGCTATCCATCCATATTCCAAGAGGATGACATTTTCACATTTCATTGAGTGTATAATACTATACTGTATTATTGACTGTATGTTTGTTTTACTCCATGTGTAACTCTGTGTCGTTGTATGTGTCGAACTGCTTTGCTTTATCTTGGCCAGGTCGCAATTGTAAATGAGAACTTGTTCTCAACTTGCCTACCTGGTTAAATAAAGGTGAAATAAATAAATAAATAAAAATAATATAGTTTCTATGTATCAGACCGTACATCTTTCTGTTGCATCAGGGTCCTGTACTCAGCTGACTGCTGTTTATTCTGGATCTCTGAGGCCTCCAGCTTCTCCTCCAGCTCGGCATGGATCCTCTTTAAACGCACGTACTGAAACAAGATGAAAAGAAAAATAATTTAAGTCCTCCTCCAGTCTCCCTTTTCACCTCATTTAAATATTGATTTAATTATCTAATAAATAGGTGGTCCGGGTATAACATGACATGGTACTAGTGGGGGGGGGGTCCTCTTTTTTTTTTTTTTTTTTTACCCCAAGCGAGGGTGGGGCTGATATCCCAAATTACCATCGGACCTACTCTTCGAAGTTTGAAGTTGTCAAAAAAATATATACTATTTTGCACAAAAAATCTTGTTTTTTTTACCCTTAAAAACCCTCATACTGCAACAGAGAAAAACAGGAGAGCGTACATAAACTACTATCAGACTCCAATAGACACACATGGAATCTGTTACAAATATATACTTTTGGGACTGCGGTCACAAACACTATTAAATCTAGTCCTGGATTTCAAAGCATAACTCAACGGAGAATCTTAATTAAAATAGCTTTTTAGTTCAGGATTAGGCTTTAAAATGTTGTGTGTTGGAAACGCGGCTCCTATCATGGTAAGAATCCTCGTACCTCAGCCTCCACTTGCTCCAGCTTAGAACTGGACACCAGCAGCTCAGTGGAAGCATCTGAAAGAAATGAGATACTGTGGAATCACAATTGGACTACCAATCACAGCCATGCATCCTCCAAAAATAAGATTTGCTAAACCAATCAAGTTTTAGTTCAACACTTTATTTGTACTGGGTGTGTCTTGTCCTAATATACAGGGTTGCTGTTAGCCAGTAATTGTACCTACTGTCCTAATATACAGGGTTGCTGTTAGCCAGTAATTGTACCTACTGTCCTAATATACAGGGTTGCTGTTAGCCAGTAATTGTACCTACTGTCCTAATATACAGGGTTGCTGTTAGCCAGTAATTGTACCTACTGTCCTAATATACAGGGTTGCTGTTAGCCAGTAATTGTACCTACTGTCCTAATATACAGGGTTGCTGTTAGCCAGTAATTGTACCTACTGTCCTAATATACAGGGTTGCTGTTAGCCAGTAATTGTACCTACTGTCCTAATATACAGGGTTGCTGTTAGCCAGTAATTGTACCTACTGTCCTAATATACAGGGTTGCTGTTAGCCAGTAATTGTACCTACTGTCCTAATATACAGGGTTGCTGTTAGCCGGTAATTGTACCTTCTGTCCTAATATACAGGGTTGCTGTTAGCCAGTAATTGTACCTACTTTCTTAATATACAGAGTTGCTGTTAGCCAGTAATTGTACCTACTGTCCTAATATACAGGGTTTCTGTTAGCCAGTAATTGTACCTACTGTCCTAATATACAGGGTTGCTGTTAGCCGGTAATTGTACCTTCTGTCCTAATATACAGGGTTGCTGTTAGCCAGTAATTGTACCTACTTTCTTAATATACGGGGTTCCTGTTAGCCAGTAATTGTACCCTCTGTCCTAATATACAGGGTTGCTGTTAGCCAGTAATTGTACCTACTTTCTTAATATACGGGGTTCCTGTTAGCCAGTAATTGTACCCTCTGTCCTAATATACAGGGTTGCTGTTAGCCAGTAATTGTACCTTCTGTCCTAATATATGGGGTTCCTGTTAGCCGGTAATTGTACCTTCTGTCCTAATATACAGGGTTGCTGTTAGCCGGTAATTGTACCTTCTGTCCTAATATACGGGGTTCCTGTTAGCCGGTAATTGTACCTTCTGTCCTAATATACAGGGTTGCTGTTAGCCGGTAATTGTATCTTCCGTCCTAATATACAGTGTTGCTGTTAGCCAGTAATTGTACCTTCTGTCCTAATATACAGGGTTGCTGTTAGCCGGTAATTGTACCTTCTGTCCTAATATACAGGGTTGCTGTTAGCCAGTAATTGTACCTACTTTCTTAATATACAGGGTTGCTGTTAGCCAGTAATTGTACCTTCTGTCCTAATATACAGGGTTGCTGTTAGCCAGTAATTGTACCTACTGTCCTAATATACAGGGTTGCTGTTAGCCAGTAATTGTACCTACTGTCCTAATATACAGGGTTGCTGTTAGCCAGTAATTGTACCTACTGTCCTAATATACAGGGTTGCTGTTAGCCAGTAATTGTACCTACTGTCCTAATATACAGGGTTGCTGTTAGCCAGTAATTGTACCTACTGTCCTAATATACAGGGTTGCTGTTAGCCAGTAATTGTACCTACTTTCTTAATATACAGAGTTGCTGTTAGCCAGTAATTGTACCTACTGTCCTAATATACAGGGTTGCTGTTAGCCAGTAATTGTACCTACTGTCTTAATGTACGGGGTTGCTGTTAGCCAGTAATTGTACCTACTTTCTTAATATAGGGGGTTCCTGTTAGCCAGTAATTGTACCTTCTGTCCTAATATACAGGGTTGCTGTTAGCCAGTAATTGTACCTACTGTCCTAATATACAGGGTTGCTGTTAGCCAGTAATTGTACCTACTGTCCTAATATACAGGGTTTCTGTTAGCCAGTAATTGTACCTACTGTCCTAATATACAGGGTTGCTGTTAGCCGGTAATTGTACCTTCTGTCCTAATATACAGGGTTGCTGTTAGCCAGTAATTGTGCCTACTTTCTTAATATACGGGGTTCCTGTTAGCCAGTAATTGTACCCTCTGTCCTAATATACAGGGTTGCTGTTAACCAGTAATTGTACCTTCTGTCCTAATATACAGGGTTCCTGTTAGCCAGTAATTGTACCTTCAGTCCTAATATACAGGGTTGCTGTTAGCCGGTAATTGTACCTTCTGTCCTAATATACAGGGTTGCTGTTAGCCAGTAATTGTACCTACTTTCTTAATATACAGAGTTGCTGTTAGCCAGTAATTGTACCTACTGTCCTAATATACAGGGTTTCTGTTAGCCAGTAATTGTACCTACTGTCCTAATATACAGGGTTGCTGTTAGCCGGTAATTGTACCTTCTGTCCTAATATACAGGGTTGCTGTTAGCCAGTAATTGTACCTCCTTTCTTAATATACGGGGTTCCTGTTAGCCAGTAATTGTACCCTCTGTCCTAATATACAGGGTTGCTGTTAGCCAGTAATTGTACCTACTTTCTTAATATACGGGGTTCCTGTTAGCCAGTAATTGTACCCTCTGTCCTAATATACAGGGTTGCTGTTAGCCAGTAATTGTACCTTCTGTCCTAATATATGGGGTTCCTGTTAGCCGGTAATTGTACCTTCTGTCCTAATATACAGGGTTGCTGTTAGCCGGTAATTGTACCTTCTGTCCTAATATACGGGGTTCCTGTTAGCCGGTAATTGTACCTTCTGTCCTAATATACAGGGTTGCTGTTAGCCGGTAATTGTATCTTCCGTCCTAATGTACAGTGTTGCTGTTAGCCAGTAATTGTACCTTCTGTCCTAATATACAGGGTTGCTGTTAGCCGGTAATTGTACCTTCTGTCCTAATATACAGGGTTGCTGTTAGCCAGTAATTGTACCTACTTTCTTAATATACAGAGTTACTGTTATCCAGTAATTGTACCTTCTGTCCTAATATACAGGGTTGCTGTTAGCCAGTAATTGTACCTACTGTCCTAATATACAGGGTTGCTGTTAGCCAGTAATTGTACCTACTGTCCTAATATACAGGGTTGCTGTTAGCCAGTAATTATACCTACTGTCCTAATATACAGGGATGCTGTTAGCCAGTAATTGTACCTACTG
>NW_027259067.1:30000-42265 GCF_045791955.1 Oncorhynchus clarkii lewisi | reverse complement strand
CCACTTTAATAATGTTTACATATCTTACATTACTCATATCATATGTATATCCTGTATTTTATACCATCTATTGCTTGCCTATGCCGCTCGGCCATCGCTCATCTGTACCTATTCTCATTCACCCCTTTTAGATTTGTGTGTATTAGGTAGTTCTTGTGAAATTGTTAAGATTACTTGTTATATACTACTGCACTGTCGGAAACTAGAAGCACAAGCATTTCACTACACGCTCATTAACATATGCTAACCATGTGTATGTGACCAATAAACTTTGGTTTGTTTTGAATAGGGTAGTGGAAGGAAGCCCACTGGCAGACAGTGGGAGAAGATGGAACGAGGTGGATTATGGCCGACATTCTGTAAATCTTCTCATCAATTAAATTTTTTTATTTTTTATCTCAATACAGCTTTTATGTTTCTAGAATCTCTTATGAACATAACGGACAACGTTTTTTGTCGACTTTACCCTTTGCAAATGTTTTATTTTAATTTTAAATTGCGATGTTTAGAAGGAGAACATAGGTGAATTGAGTTATTGCACACGTGCAGTTCACAGAGTAGTCGTTCCCTAACGGAAATATGCAAATGTATAATAGAATGAGCCAATAGGATATCGCCAGCGCGTGCTTGAGGAGAAGTGCTAAGCATCCTGTGAGAGAGATGCTGGAATAGGCTAATGGCTGATGCTAGCACCTGATAAATGGTTGGAGTCCAATGACTCTTCTGGAGGGATGCGAAAGCAGTACTACTCTTAAAACAAACCCTCAACATCTAATAGGCAGCAGCTATCTATCTAAATAGATATTTTACAGACGCCATTTTTTGAGGTGTTTGAGGTGACACAAAACACAGGTTTTTCACTCTGCGCCCTTTCTCCTTTCCCAGGGTCACCTCTCCTGGTCCTTCTCCTCCCTGCTCCTCTTCCAGTAATGTGAGGGGTCACCTCTCCTGGTCCTTTTTCCTTTCCCAGGGTCACCTCTCCTGGTCCTTCTCCTCCCCCAGGGTCTCCTGGTCCTTCTCCTCCCCCAGGGTCTCCTGGTCCTTCTCCTCTCCCAGGGTCTCCCCGGTCCTTCTCCTCCCCCAGGGTCTCCTGGTCCTTCTCCTCCCCCAGGGTCTCTTGGTCCTTCTCCTCTCCCAGGGTCTCCTGGTCCTTCTCCTCCCCCAGGGTCTCCTGGTCCTTCTCCTCCCCCAGGGTCTCCTGGTCCTTCTCCTCCCCCAGGGTCTCCTGGTCCTTCTCCTCTCCCAGGGTCTCCCCGGTCCTTCTCCTCTCCCAGGGTCTCCTGGTCCTTCTCCTCCCCCAGGGTCTCCTGGTCCTTCTCCTCTCCCAGGGTCTCCTGGTCCTTCTCCTCCCCACTCCTCTTCCAGTCATGTGAGGGATGGCAGGATAATCATACCTGAATACACAGAACAAAAATATAAACACAACATGCAGCAATTTCAAAGATTTTACAAGAGAGTTACAGCTCATATAAGGAAATCAGTAGATTGAAATAAATTCATGAGGCCCTAATCTATGGATGTCACATGACTGGGAACACAGATATGCATCTGTTGGTCACAGATACCTTTAAAAAAAAAAAGCAGGGGCGTGGATTCAGATAACCAATCCGTATCTGGTGTGACGCCCATTTGCCTCATGCAGCGCAACACATCTCCTTTGCATAGAGTTGATCAGGCTGTTGATTGTGGCCTGTGGAAATGTTGTCCCGTGTTGTGTGAAGTTTACCGGATATTGTCAGGAACTGGAACACGCTGTCGTACACGTCGATCAAGAGCATCCCGAACATGCTCAATGGGTGACATGTCAGGTGAGTACGCAGGCCATGGAAGAACTGGGAAATGTTCAGCTTCCAGGAATGTCTTGCGACATGGGGCTGTGCATTATCATGTTGAAATATGAGGCGATGGCGTCGGATGAATGGTATGACAATGGGCCTCAGGATCTCGTCACGATATCTCTGTGCATTCAAATTGCTATCAAGAAAAATAAACTGTGTTCATTGTCCGTAGCTTACGCCGAGACATACCTTAACCCCACCGCCACCATGGGGCACTCTGTTTACAACGTTGACATCAGCAAACCTCTCGCCCACATAACGCCATACACGCTGTCTGCCATCTGTCCAGTACTTCTCCAGTGGCCATCGAAGGTGAGCATTTTCCCACTGAATTGGGTCACAACATCAAACTGCAGTCAGGTCAAGACCCTGGAGAGGACGACAAGCACGCAGATGAGCTTCCCTGAGACGGTTTAATTTTAATTTTTTATTTTACCTCCTTTTTCTCCCCAATTTCATGGTATCCAATTGTTAGTAGCTACTATCTTGTCTCATCACTACAACTCCCGTACGGGCTCGGGAGAGACGAAGGTCGAAAGTCATGCGTCATCCAAAACACAACCCAACCAAGCCGCACTGCTTCTTAACACAGCGCGCATCCAACCCAGAAGCCAGCTGCACCAATGTGTCGGAGGAAACACCGTGCCCCTGGCGAACTTGGTTAGCATGCACTGCGCCCGGCCCACCACAGGAGTCGCTGGTGCGCGATGAGACAAGAATAACCCTACCGACCAAACCATCCCTAACCCGGATGATACTAGGCCAATTGTGCGTAGCCCCATGGACCTCCCGGTCGCGGCCGGTTGCGACAGAGCCTGGGCGCGAACCCAGAGTCTCTGGTGGCACAGCTAGCGCTACAGTGCAGTGCCCCTGAGACGGTTTCTGACAGTTTGTGCATAAATTCCTCGGTTGTGCAAAACCACAGTTTCAACAGCTGTCAGGGTGGCTGGTCTCAGATGATCTCGCAGTAGATGAAGCCGAATGTGGGGGTCCTGGGCTGGCGAGGTTATATGTGGTCTGCGGTTGTGAGGCCGGTTGGATATACTGCCAAATTCTGCAGAACGACATTGGAGGCAGCTTACAGTAGAGAAATAAAAATGAAATGATCTCGCAATAGTGCTGGTGGACATTCCTGCAGTCAGCATGACGATTGCATACTCCCTCAAAACTTGAGACATCTGTGACATTGTGTTGTGTGACAAAACTGCACATTTCAGAGTGCCCTGTTATTGTCCCCAGCACAAGGTGCACCTGTGTAATAATCATACTGTTTACTCAGCTTCTTGATTATGCCACACCTGTCAGGTGGATGGATTATCTTGGCAAAGGAGAAATGCTCACTAACAGGGATGTAAACACATTTATGCACAACATTATAGAGAAATAAGCTTCTTGTGTATATAGTAAGTAACTACTTAAAAAGGCAGACTAACTAAACAGGGCACAGAGATATATACACAAATACCTGTGGTTGTTTTAGCAAGGCTACTTAAAAATCAAGAACCATGGCTTGTATATACATAACAAACGTGATAATTTGTTACTGCATAGAACATTTCTGAGAACATTACATATTTTATTTCAGCTTTACATGTTACATTTATATTTTTGTTCATTGTAAAGAAGAAATATTGAAAGCAGCCATGACCACACACCGGATCCAGCACACTTTAGTATCGTCAGGCCTTTCACCCTTTATATTCAGACACATGCTGCTGATAGCTTTCATGCTGCTCACAGTTGTGTTGGGGGTATTTAGAGCCTTCACGCAGACATGGGAACACAAAGTGAGAGATACTGGGTACTGCAGGCCTGTCTAATAATGATCCTAGAACAGTTTGCAGTTGCATGTTATTATGGTATCTGCTTGTTAGGTTGTTAAGATCTGATGCCTGTCAGATGAAGGTGTTTACCGCTGTCTCCTCTTCTCTTCTGTCCTATATTCAGCCCTTCTATCCTCCATCCTGTCCTCTATCCTCTCCTTCTCTGTCCAAAATTCAATCCTTCTATCCTCTTCTCCACTTCTCTCAACATTGTTCTTCCCCTTGTTTCTTTCCTAATCTTCTTCTCTCCTCTCTCCTCCTCTTCTTCTCTGCTCCTCTTCTCTTCCTCTCTACTCCTCTTCTCTCTTCCTCTCTACTCTCTACTCCTCTTCTCTCCTCCTCCCTCCTCTTCTCTCCTCCCCCCTCCTCCCTCCTCCCTCCCCTTCTCCTCCTCTCTACTCCGCTGCTCCCCTTCTCTCCTCCTCTGCTCCTCCTCCTCTCTGCTCCTCTTCTCTCCTCCTCTCTACTCCTCTTCTCTCCCCCTGGACCCTCTCTGCTCATCTTCTCTCTGACTCCTCTCCTACCACCTCCCCTCTTCTCATACACCTCTCTTGGTATCTTCTCCTCTGCTCTTCTCTCCTCTGTACTCCTCTTCTCTCCGCTCCTTTTCTCCCCTCTCTGCTCCTCTTCTCTACCCTCTGCACCTCTTCTCTCCTCCTCTCTCCTCCTCTTCTCACCTCTCTGCCCCTCTCTCCTCTTCTCTCTTCTCTGCTCCTCTTCTCTCCCCTCTGATCATATTCTCTCCTCTCTGCTCATATTCACTCCTCTCTGCTCCTCTTCTCTCCCCTCTGCTCATCTTCTCTCCTCTCTGCTCCTCTTCTCTCCCCTCTGCTCATATTCTCTCCTCTCTGCTCATCTTCACTCCTCTCTGCTCATATTCTCTCCTCTCTGCTCCTCTTCTCTCCCCTCTGCTCCTCTTCTCTCCTCTCTGCTCCTCTTCTCTCCTCTTCTCTCCCCTCTGCTCATCTTCTCTGCTCATCTTCTCTTCTCCTCTCTGCTCCTCTTCTCTCCTCTCTGCTCCTCTTCTCTCCCCTCTGCTCATCTTCTCTCCCCTCTGATCATCGTTTCTCCTCCTCTCTCCTCCTCTTCTCTCCCCTCTGCTCATCTTCTCTCCTCTTTGCTCATCTTCTCTCCTCACCTTCTCTCCCCTCTACTTCCTCTTCTTCTTTGTGTACGCTGGGCTGGGCTGTGGCGGGACCAGTGTGTGTTAACAACGGGGATCTACTGTGCATCTACTGCCATAACAATTCACTATTATTTTATTAACACCCCAAGGAGGTTTGTCAAGGTAAATCAAAAACGTTGTCACTGACGCTGCAACGGTACCAAAACAATCGATACACTTCATCATAAACAACCAGGAACCGGTTGTTTATACATAAACAGACCAATGAATTGCCTCATAAACTATAGAAAGATTAGGAGAACAAGAATGGTGATTTGTATAATTTTTTGAATGATTTGATACCTGAGGATCAATATGTACCCAGAGAGGGTTTTGAAACAACAGCATGTGGGGTGGAGGATTTGATTTATATTCTAATTGATTTGAGGATGCTCCCAGACAGATCTCTCCCAGTCATCTCCTTACATGCAGCAGGCTGTGTCCTACTTTGTCCTGTTCTGTCCTGTCCTTTTCTGTCCTGCTCTGTCCTGTCCTGTTCTGTCCTGTCCTGTTCTGTCCTGTTCTGTCTTGTTCTGCTCTGTCCTGCTCTGTCATGTTCTGTCCTGTCCTGCTCTGTCCTGTTCTGTCCTGTCCTGCTCTGTCCTGTTCTGCTCTGTCCTGTTCTGCTCTGTCCTGTTCTGTCCTGTTCTGTCCTGTCCTGCTCTGTCCTATTCTGTCCTGTCCTGTTCTGTCCTGTCCTGCTCTGTCCTGTTCTGTCTTGTTCTGCTCTGTCCTGTTCTGTTCTGCTCTGTCCTATTCTTACCTCTCCTGTCCTGCTCTGTCCTGTTCTGTCCTGTCCTGTTCTATCCTATCCTGCTCTGTCCTGTTCTGTTCTGCTCTGTCCTGTTGTGTTCTGTTCTGTCCTATTCTGGCCTGTCCTGACCTGCTCTGTCTTGTTCTGCTCTGTCCTGTTGTGTTCTGTTCTGTCCTATTCTGACCTGTCCTGACCTGCTCTGTCTTGTTCTGCTCTGTCCTGTTCTGCTCTGTCCTATTCTGACCTGTCCTGTCCTGCCCTGTTCTGTCCTGTCCTGTCCTGTTCTGTCCTGTCCTGTCCTGCTCTGTCCTGTTCTGTCCTGACCTGTTCTGTTCTGTTCTGTTCTGTCCTGACCTTTCCTGCCCTGTTCTGTCCTACTCTGTCCTGTCCTGTCCTGTTCTGTCCTGTCTTGTACTGGTCAAATCAGCATCAGCTTGGTCTTGGCTGCTCTTCATTTGTCATCTTCCCAGGAGCAGGGGGAATGACAATATATTTATCAGCTGAGGAGAGAAGCCAATAGGTTCAGCAGCCGAGGAGAGGAGCCAATAGGTTCAGCAGCCGAGGAGAGGAGCCAATAGGTTCAGCAGCCGAGGAGAGGAGCCAATAGGTTCAACAGCCGAGGAGAGAAGCCAATAGGTTCAACAGCCGAGGAGAGGAGCCAATAGGTTCAGCAGCCGAGGAAGGGAGCCAATAGGTTCAACAGCCGAGGAGAGGAGCCAATAGGTTCAGCAGCCGAGGAGAGGAGCCAATAGGTTCAGCAGCCGAGGAAGGGAGCCAATAGGTTCAACAGCCGAGGAGAGGAGCCAATAGGTTCAGCAGTCGAGGAGAGGAGCCAATAGGTTCAGCAGCCGAGGAAGGGAGCCAATAGGTTCAGCAGCCGAGGAGAGGAGCCAATAGGTTCAGCAGCCGAGGAAGGGAGCCAATAGGTTCAACAGCCGAGGAGAGGAGCCAATAGGTTCAGCAGCCGAGGAGAGAAGCCAATAGGTTCAGCAGCCGAGGAGA
This sequence comes from Oncorhynchus clarkii lewisi, assembly GCF_045791955.1. Taxonomy (NCBI): domain Eukaryota; kingdom Metazoa; phylum Chordata; class Actinopteri; order Salmoniformes; family Salmonidae; genus Oncorhynchus; species Oncorhynchus clarkii. The sequence continues at coordinate 35,683 of NW_027259067.1, read as the reverse complement.
GGAGCCAATAGGTTCAGCAGCCGAGGAAGGGAGCCAATAGGTTCAGCAGCCGAGGAGAGGAGCCAATAGGTTCAGCAGCCGAGGAGAGGAGCCAATAGGTTCAGCAGCCGAGGAAGGGAGCCAATAGGTTCAGCAGCCGAGGAGAGGAGCCAATAGGTTCAGCAGCCGAGGAGAGGAGCCAATAGGTTCAGCAGCCGAGGAGGGGAGCCAATAGGTTCAGCAGCCGAGGAGAGGAGCCAATAGGTTCAGCAGCCGAGGAGGGGAGCCAATAGGTTCAGCAGCCGAGGAGAGGAGCCAATAGGTTCAGCAGCCGAGGAGAGGAGCCAATAGGTTCAGCAGCCGAGGAGAGGAGCCAATAGGTTCAGCAGCCGAGGAAGGGAGCCAATAGGTTCAGCAGCCGAGGAGAGGAGCCAATAGGTTCAGCAGCCGAGGAGAGGAGCCAATAGGTTCAGCAGCCGAGGAGAGGAGCCAATAGGTTCAGCAGCCGAGGAGAGGAGCCAATAGGTTCAACAGCCGAGGAGAGAAGCCAATAGGTTCAGCAGCCGAGGAGAGGCGACTGATTTACGACGGGAGGGTGACCTCTGGGTTGGGAGATGGGCAGTGGCTCTCCACGGTAAGCTATTGGCACTTGACAAAGTGCATGAAGCAGAATGAATTTACTTCTCTTTTCCTCAATCAACAGCAGCCACTGCCCTGACCCCCATCCTGACTGCTATAACAAGATCTGCCATCTCGGGAGGCTGAAAAATGTACTGTCACGTCTACGTTTCAATGTGATCTCAAGTGAGCTCTCCTTTCACCTTCAGTGGAGCAGGTGGCTGGTAACCTGGTCGGCTGGGAAGCACACACACACACACACACACACAACCCCCTCCAACACACACACACTACCATCCCCCCCAACACACACACACACAACCCCCCCAACACACACACACTACCATCCCCCCCAACACACACACACACACACACACACAACCCTCCCCCAACACACACACTACCATCCCCCCAACACACACACACACACAACCCCCTCCCCCCCAACACACACACTACCATCCCCCCAACACACACACACACACAACCCCCCCCCCCCCCCAACACACACACACACACAACCCCCCCCCCAACACACACACAACCCCCCCCCCCCCACCCCCCAACACACACACACACACACACAACCCCCCCCCCCCCCCCCCCCCAACACACACACAGACACACCCACACATCTACACGTACAGGGTAAGGAGTGGTTGCCTGGGAGATGAAGGGAGGCATTTTCACCAACAGGCCAGCAGGGTTGTTTCTGCTCTCCAGGTATTTAACGTAACTATCTCTGTTGTCCTTCAACTTGATGACAGTGTTTGGAGGCGACGGCAGTACAATAAGCCTGGTTGTTTATATGCCATGGTATAAACCTTCCCCTCGTCTAGCTAGTCTGGGCTCCCGAGTGGCGCAGCGGTCTAAGGCGCTGCCTTTTAGTGCAAGAAGCGTCACTGCAGGTCCTGGTTCGAATCCGGGCAGCATCACGTCCGGGTGTGATTGGGAGTCCCATAGGTTGTCGATCGGATTTGGACGGTGTAGACCGTCATTGTAAATAAGAACTTGTTCCTTACGGACTTGCCTAGTTAAATAAAGGTAGAACCCCCAAAACTAAAGAAGAAAAAGAAATAGCTGGTGACCATACTGTAGGGTTTGGAAATGGCATCATACTGTATGGTGGAATGTATTAGGCCTAGCTCAATCAGCACATTCATTCATTCATGTAATTGTGTTGTAGTGTTTCTTTATTCTCACTACTGTCATATCAGCTTTATTGTCCTAAAAACACACACAGTTTAGGACAATATTATCAGTGTAACAATAAAGATCCTAAAAAACACATTATGACGATCACATTATAAATGTGTACCTTCTCAAAACGTTTTTTTTGTTTTGGGGGTTTTACATGTCATTGCTCTCCGGTGAGTTCACTGGGTCGTCGTCACCACGTTGTCAGGCGAGACACAGTGTGTTATAATTGAAAATTAAAGATAACCGTTTTAAAAGGCCCATAAGCCACTGTGACATTGATCAGGCCATAAAAGCTGTTCTCCGGGGGATAGAGGCCGTGTGTGGAGAAGGGGCAGGCGAGGGGGGGTACTCAGACCTGATGCAGCAGTAACCAAACAGCACGTAACACTACGATTCATAACAGTACTATTACACCGTTATTAGTAGCAGTTCGTCACAGTACGCTTAAAATAAACAAGCGGGGCCTGGAGCAGAAAATAAATCTACAAAAGTAAAGGTAGGTTCAATATTTCTGAACTTGCTCTGCATAATGTAAAAGGTCATGGCATGTATATCAACAACTATCGTTTGATAGTTTTATCTGGCCTCTGGTTATATTTTTTTATATTTTTTTATATATATATATAAAAAAGGAAAATTCCAACCGCTGCTTCTTTAACTCCTCCTCATCCTCTTCATCCTCTTCATCCTCTTCATCCGTGCATCACAGCCCTTCTCAGTCTCTCTCTCATCAGAAGTTATGGGCCGTGTCCATTGAGGAGAAAGGGATGTTATTCCCCTGTCACCCTCAGTTGCTCCCCCCCCCACCCCCACGGTCTGATCTACGGCACCCCCCCCAGGGAAGAAGTGTCTTGATACACCATTGGTTTAGAGTGCTTTCACCTCGCCGCTATTCTATCCCTGCACCCCCTCCACCTCCCGGGGGGGGGGGGGGGGCTGAACAAGCAGCGTGGTGGGCGGGGGGGGACAGGAGAGGTCACCCCCATGGGAGTGGTAGAGGAGCAAGGACATAACGGGTAGCTGAGTGATGCCCTTGATTAGGACCGAAAGAGGAGGGGACCTGGATTTAAAGGAGCTCTGCTCCCCAAGGCTTTGTTCAGGTCGAGGTTGTCTAGCTAGAGAGCGACGCCATCTTGAGAAACGAGAGAGAGAGAGAGAGAGAGAGAGACAGAGAGAGAGAGAGACAGAGAGAGAGACAGAGAGAGAGAGAGACAAGGCAAGAAGGGCATTCTATGCCATTAAAAGGAACATAAATTTCAACATACCAATTAGGATTTGGCTAAAAATACTTGAATCAGTCATAGAGCCCATTGCCCTTTATGGTTGTGAGGTCTGGGGTCCGCTCACCAACCAAGACTTCACAAAATGGGACAAACACCAAATTGAGACTCTGCATGCAGAATTCTGCAAAAATATCCTCCGTGTACAACGTAGAACACCAAATAATGCATGCAGAGCAGAATTAGACCGATAACCACTAATTATCAAAATCCAGAAAAGAGCCGTTAAATTCTACAACCACCTAAAAGGAAGCGATTCCCAAACCTTCCACAACAAAGCCATCACCTACAGAGAGATGAACCTGGAGAAGAGTCCCTCCCCTAAGCAAGCTGGTCCTGGGGCTCTGTTCACAAACAAAAACACACCCTACAGAGCCCCAGGACAGCAGCACAATTAGACCCAACCAAATCATGAGAAAACTACAAGATAATTACTTGACACATTGGAAAGAATTAACAAAAAAACAGAGCAAACTAGAATGCTATTTGGCCCTACACAGAGAGTACACAGCGGCAGAATACCTGACCACTGTGACTGACCCAAAATTAAGGAAAGCTTTGACTATGTACAGACTCAGTGAGCATAGCCTTGCTATTGAGAAAGGCCGCCGTAGGCAGACATGGCTCTCAAGAGAAGACACTGCCCACAAAATGAGGTGGAAACTGAGCTGCACTTCCTAACCTCCTGCCCAATGTATGACCATATTAGAGAGACATATTTCCCTCAGATTACACAGATCCACAAAGAATTCGAAAACAAATCCAATTTTGAAAAACTCCCATATCTACTGGGTGAAATTCCACAGTGTGCCATCACAGCAGCAAGATTTGTGACCTGTTGCCACGAGAAAAGGGCAACCAGTGAAGAACACACACCATTGTAAATACAACCCATATTTATGCTTATTTATTTTATCTTGTGTCCTTCACCATTTGTACATTGTTAAAACACTGTATATAATATTACATTTGTAATGTCTTTATTGTTTTGAAACTTCTGTATGTGTAATGTTTACTGTTAATTTTTGTTGTTTATTTTACTTTATATATTCACTTTATATACAGTGCCTTGCGAAAGTATTCGGCCCCCTTGAACTTTGCGACCTTTTGCCACATTTCAGGCTTCAAACATAAAGATATAAAACTGTATTTTTTTGTGAAGAATCAACAACAAGTGGGACACAATCATGAAGTGGAACGACATTTATTGGATATTTCAAACTTTTTTAACAAATCAAAAACTGAAAAATTGGGCGTGCAAAATTATTCAGCCCCCTTAAGTTAATACTTTGTAGCGCCACCTTTTGCTGCAATTACAGCTGTAAGTCGCTTGGGGTATGTCTCTATCAGTTTTGCACATCGAGAGACTGACATTTTTTCCCATTCCTCCTTGCAAAACAGCTCGAGCTCAGTGAGGTTGGATGGAGAGCATTTGTGAACAGCAGTTTTCAGTTCTTTCCACAGATTCTCGATTGGATTCAGGTCTGGACTTTGACTTGGCCATTCTAACACCTGGATATGTTTATTTTTGAACCATTCCATTGTAGATTTTGCTTTATGTTTTGGATCATTGTCTTGTTGGAAGACAAATCTCCGTCCCAGTCTCAGGTCTTTTGCAGACTCCATCAGGTTTTCATCCAGAATGGTCCTGTATTTGGCTCCATCCATCTTCCCATCAATTTTAACCATCTTCCCTGTCCCTGCTGAAGAAAAGCAGGCCCAAACCATGATGCTGCCACCACCATGTTTGACAGTGAGGATGGTGTGTTCAGGGTGATGAGCTGTGTTGCTTTTACGCCAAACATAACGTTTTGCATTGTTGCCAAAAAGTTCAATTTTGGTTTCATCTGACCAGAGCACCTTCTTCCACATGTTTGGTGTGTCTCCCAGGTGGCTTGTGGCAAACTTTAAACAACACTTTTTATGGATATCTTTAAGAAATGGCTTTCTTCTTGCCACTCTTCCATAAAGGCCAGATTTGTGCAATATACGACTGATTGTTGTCCTATGGACAGAGTCTCCCACCTCAGCTGTAGATCTCTGCAGTTCATCCAGAGTGATCATGGGCCTCTTGGCTGCATCTCTGATCAGTCTTCTCCTTGTATGAGCTGAAAGTTTAGAGGGACGGCCAGGTCTTGGTAGATTTGCAGTGGTCTGATACTCCTTCCATTTCAATATTATCGCTTGCACAGTGCTCCTTGGGATGTTTAAACCTTGGGAAATCTTTTTGTATCCAAATCCGGCTTTAAACTTCTTCACAACAGTATCTCGGACCTGCCTGGTGTGTTCCTTGTTCTTCATGATGCTCTCTGCGCTTTTAACGGACCTCTGAGACTATCACAGTGCAGGTGCATTTATACGGAGACTTGATTACACACAGGTGGATTGTATTTATCATCATTCGTCATTTAGGTCAACATTGGATCATTCAGAGATCCTCACTGAACTTCTGGAGAGAGTTTGCTGCACTGAAAGTAAAGGGGCTGAATAATTTTGCACGCTGATCTACTGGGGCTGATCTACTGGGGCTGCCTCCATTGAGAAGCACCCCTCTCTAGCCAGGTACACTAAACCAGTCACTAGCCAGGTACACTAAACGAATCACT
>NW_027259067.1:0-27500 GCF_045791955.1 Oncorhynchus clarkii lewisi | reverse complement strand
TGAAGTTCAAGCAAACTATAGAGAAAGCAGACTGTATTGCAATCATCTCTGATGGGTGGTCGAATGTTTGTGGGCAAGGAATAATTAACTACATCATCTCCACCCCTCAGCCAGTATTCTACAAGAGCACAGACACAAAGGACAACAGACACACCAGTCTCTACATTGCAGATGAGCTGAAGGCAGTCATCAATGACCTCGGACCACAGAAGGTATTTGCACTGCTGACAGACAATACTGCGAACATGAAGGCTGCTTGGTCTAAAGTGGAGGAGTCCTACCCTCACATCACACCCATTGGCTGTGCTGCTCATGCATTGAATCTGCTCCTCAAGAACATCATGGCACTGAAAACAATGGATACCCTCTACAAGAGAGCGAAGGAAATTGTTAGGTATGTGAAGGGTCATCCAGTTATCGCAACAGTCTACCTCACCAAGCAAAGTGAGAAGAATAAAAGCACCACATTGAAGCTGCCCAGCAACACCCATTGGGGTGGTGTTGTCATCATGTTTGACAGTCTCCTGGAGGGGAAGGAGTCTCTCCAAGAAATTGTCATATCACAGTCTGCCAATATGGACAGCCCCATCAAGAGGATCCTCCTGGATGATGTATTTTGGGAGAGAGTGGTAAGCAGCCTGAAACTCCTGAAACCTATAGCAGAAGCCATTGCGATAGACAATTGAGGGAGACAATGCCATCCTGTCTGATGTTCAGACTCTGCTTGCAGAGGAAACTGAAGTTCTGAAATACATCAAAAAGCGTGAAGACTTCTGCCTGAAGCCCAAACACACCGCAGTGTACATGTTGGATCCCAAGTATGCTGGCAAGAACATCCTGTCTGGTGCAGAGATCAACAAGACCTATGGTGTCATCACTACCGTGTCTCAACACCTTGGCCTGGATGAGGGCAAGATTCTTGGCAGTCTGGCGAAGTACACTTCCAAGCAAGGGCTTTGGAATGGAGATGCAATATGGTAGTCGTGCCAACACATCTCATCAGCCACCTGGTGGAAGGGACTTTGTGGATCTGAGGCTCTTTCCCCTGTTGCCTCCATCATCCTCCAAATACCACCAACATCAGTCGCCTCAGAGCACAACTGGTCCTTGTTTGGGAACACACTCACCAAAGCACGCAACAGGCTGACCAATACAAGGGTTGAAAAATTGGTGGCCATCCGGGCAAATTTGAGGCTTTTTGAGCCTGACAACGAGCCATCCTCAACAAGGTTGAAAAGTGACAGTGAAGATGAGGCGGTCCAGGGAGAAGACATGGAAGCCTGAGAGGAAGACAATCAAAGCTTTAGTTTCTAGACTATCATTTTACAGATGTATGTTGAAAATGTTTTTGGGAGATGCGATGGCTCATTGGGGATCATTCAATATTCCCTTTCTTTTGTTGTTCAGTGAAATCATCCCATGTGAAGAGTCAACTCATTTAATTAAAGTTAAATTCATAACTAAATTGTTTTTAAAAATTTATATTGGAAGGATTTAATCATTTGCAATTATGTTTATTTATAATAATGTAAAAGGCTTACGTTTCTGTCTCCATATGATAAGGTAAATATATCTAATGCAAACAGAATCTACATTTAAATGGTATTAATAATAATTTGCATATTTTTCTGTTAATTCCCCTTTATTCCCGTTAAGTCCCATATATTCCCGTTAATTCCCACGGAATGTTTCCACCTCTGAATATTCCCCAAAATGTGCAACCCTAACCATGCCACAGACACAATAAACAACGCCTCGGTCCAAATCACAAGGCCCTGATACAACGCCACAGACCTACTAAACAACGCCTCGGTCCAAATCACAAGGCCCTGATACAACGCCACAGACCTACTAAACGACGGCGGAGCAAACCAAAGCTCAACGCATACATCCGCCAAGGTCACCTCCAGTTATATGTCAATCATTGTGGACGAGGTGATGTCTCAAATTAGGAGAGGGCAGGAAACAGAAAGAATGAAGTGAGAAGGGAAGTGAGAAAGGAAGTGAGTAAGGAGGTGAGAAGAGAAGAGAGAAAGGAAGTGAGTAAGGAGGTGAGAAGAGAAGAGAGAAAGGAAGTGAGTAAGGAAGTGAGAAGGGAAGAGAGAAAGGAAGTGAGTAAGGAGGTGAGAAGAGAAGAGAGAAAGGAAGTGAGTAAGGAAGTGAGAAGGGAAGAGAGAAAGGAAGTGAGTAAGGAGGTGAGAAGAGAAGAGAGAAAGGAAGTGAGTAAGGAAGTGAGAAGGGAAGAGAGAAAGGGAGTGAGTAAGGAAGTGAGAAGGGAAGAGAGAAAGGAAGTGAGTAAGGAGGTGAGAAGAGAAGAAAGGAAGTGAGTAAGGAAGTGAGAAGGGAAGAGAGAAAGGAAGTGAGTAAGGAAGTGAGAAGGGAAGAGAGAAAGGAAGTGAGTAAGGAGGTGAGAAGGGAAGAGAGAAAGGAAGTGAGTAAGGAGGTGAGAAGGGAAGAGAGAAAGGAAGTGAGTAAGGAAGTGAGAAGGGAAGAGAGAAAGGAAGTGAGTAAGGAGGTGAGAAGAGAAGAGAGAAAGGAAGTGAGTAAGGAGGTGAGAAGAGAAGAGAGAAAGGAAGTGAGTAAGGAAGTGAGAAGGGAAGAGAGAAAGGAAGTGAGTAAGGAGGTGAGAAGAGAGAAAGGAAGTGAGTAAGGATGTGAGAAGAGAAGAGAGAAAGGAAGTGAGTAAGGAAGTGAGAAAGGAAGTGAGAAAGGAAGTGAGAAGGGAAGAGAGAAAGGAAGTGAGTAAGGAGGTGAGAAAGGAAGTGAGTAAGGAAGTGAGAAGGGAATAGAGAAACGAAGTGAGTAAGGAGGTGAGAAAGGAAGTGAGTAAGGAAGTGAGAAGGGAAGAGAGTAAGGAAGTGAGTAAGGAAGTGAGAAAGGATGTGAGAAGGGAAGAGAGTAAGGAAGTGAGAAGGGAAGAGAGAAAGGAAGTGAGTAAGGAAGTGAGAAGGGAAGAGAGAAAGGAAGTGAGTAAGGAGGTGAGAAGAGAAGAGAGAAAGGAAGTGAGTAAGGAGGTGAGAAGAGAAGAGAGAAAGGAAGTGAGTAAGGAAGTGAGAAGGGAAGAGAGAAAGGAAGTGAGTAAGGAAGTGAGAAGGGAAGAGAGAAAGGAAGTGAGTAAGGAGGTGAGAAGAGAAGAGAGAAAGGAAGTGAGTAAGGAAGTGAGAAGGGAAGAGAGAAAGGAAGTGAGTAAGGATGTGAGAAGGGAAGAGTGAAAGGAAGTGAGAAGGGAAGAGAGAAAAGAAGTGAGAAGGGAAGAGAGAAAAGAAGTGAGAAGGAAAGGGAGAAAGGAAGTGATTTTGCATTGTCTGAACTTCTGAGGCTTCTTTGGTTTGACCAGTTATAGAATTAGTACGCAACATCAGTGAGACAGACGTTGACCACCGTGGAGAGTACACCGCTGGTGTCTGGATTCTGCTAGTGTAATTATCGATGTGATGTCATTCTCCTAATTCATTTTTCCCTTCTGTGACAGTGCCTTCCACAAACTAACCAGAAGACTGCCGACAAACAGACAACAGGCTGAACCAATATTGATAACAGTGGATTAGGAATCGACATGCAACTTTATGGCTGGAAAGGAAAACTTAAAGACGTTGTTATTCTATCAAAACCTGTATTTGGAAGTTCCCGCAGTGAGGCATGGGCCTCTTCCCAAATGGCACTCTATTCTCTAAACTGTATAGTGCACTACATTTGACCCCAGCCTTATGCGCCAAGGTCAAAAGTAGTGCACTAACTAGGGAATAGGGTGCCAATAGTGCTCTGGTCAAAAGTAGTGCACTATATAGGGAATAGGGTGCCATTTGGGACATAACCGAGTACATAAAGACATAAAGAGCCGCGACCCCATCACACTCTCAACATACAGAACAACATTTAACCTTGCTGTATTGTGTGAGAAAAACCTAATCAGAAATGTACAAAGACCTATCACAAGCTGACATAAAGCCCTGGAGTCAATCAAATCATCCATGTTTACACACCAAGTGGCTGTTGGCCTGGCGGTTAAGAGCGTTGGGCCAGTAATGGAAGGTTGCTAGTTCGAATCCCCACAACGACAAGGTAAAACATATGTCCATGTGCTCTTGAGCACGGTACCGAATCCTAATGCATTTTACTTGTCCATACCCACTTCTCCTTCCTCCTTTCCCCTCTGCCAACCATACCCACTTCTCCTTCCTCCTCTGAAGACCATACCCACTTCTCCTTCCTCCTCTGAAGACCATACCCTCCTCTCCTTCCCCCTCTGAAGACCATACCCACCTCTCCTTCCTCCTCTGAAGACCATACCCACCTCTCCTTCCCCCTCTGAAGACCATACCCACCTCTCCTTCCTCCTCTGAAGAACATACCCACCTCTCCTTCCCCCTCTGAAGACCATACCCACTTCTCCTTCCCCCTCTGAAGACCATACCTCCTTCCCCGTCTGAAGACCATACCTCCTTCCTCCTCTGAAGACCATACCCTCCCCTCCTTCCTCCTCTGAAGACCATACCCACCTCTCCTTCCCCCTCTGAAGACCATACCCACCTCTCCTTCCTCCTCTGAAGACCATACCCACCTCTCCTTCCCCCTCTGAAGACCATACCCACCTCTCCTTCCTCCTCTGAAGACAATACCCACCTCTCCTTCCTCCTCTGAAGACCATACCCACCTCTCCTTCCTCCTCTGAAGACCATACCCACCTCTCCTTCCTCCTCTGAAGACCATACCCACCTCTCCTTCCCCCTCTGAAGACCATACCCACCTCTCCTTCCTCCTCTGAAGACCATACCCACCTCTCCTTCCTCCTCTGAAGACCATACCCACCTCTCCTTCCCCCTCTGAAGACCATACCCACCTCTCCTTCCTCCTCTGAAGACCATACCCACCTCTCCTTCCTCCTCTGAAGACCATACCCACCTCTCCTTCCCCCTCTGAAGACAATACCCACTTCTCCTTCCCCCTCTGAAGACCATACCCACTTCTCCTTCCCCCTCTAAAGACCATACCCACTTCTCCTTCCCCCTCTGAAGACCATACCTCCTTCCCCCTCTAAAGACCATACCCACTTCTCCTTCCCCCTCTGAAGACCATACCTCCTTCCCCCTCTGAAGACCATAACCACCTCTCCTTCCCCTCTGCCAACCATACCCACCTCTCCTTCCCCCTCTGAAGACCATACCCACTTCTCCTTCCCCCTCTAAAGACCATACCCACTTCTCCTTCCCCCTCTAAAGACCATACCCACTTCTCCTTCCCCCTCTGAAGACCATACCTCCTTCCCCCTCTGAAGACCATACCTCCTTCCCCCTCTGAATACCATACCTCCTTCCCCCTCTGAAGACCATACCCACTTCTCCTTCCTCCTCTGAAGACCATACCTCCATCCCCCTCTGAAGACCATACCCACCTCTCCTTCCCCCTCTGAAGACCATACCCACCTCTCCTTCCCCCTCTGAAGACCATACCCACCTCTGAAGACCATACCCACCTCTCCTTCCTCCTCTGAAGACCATATCTTCTTCCCCCTCTGAAGACCATACCTCCTTCCCCCTCTGAAGACCATACCTCCTTCCCCCTCTGAAGACCATACCTCCTTCCCCCTCTGAAGACCATACCCACTTCTCCTTCCTCCTCTGAAGACCATATCTTCTTCCCCCTCTGAAGACCATACCTCCTTCCCCCTCTGAAGACCATACCTCCTTCCCCCTCTGAAGACCATACCTCCTTCCCCCTCTGAAGACCATACCTCCTTCCTCCTCTGAAGACCATACCTCCTTCCCCCTCTGAAGACCATACCTCCTTCCTCCTCTGAAGACCATACCTCCTTCCCCCTCTGAAGACCATACCCACCGCTCCTTCCTCCTCTGAAGACCATACCTCCTTCCCCCTCTGAAGACCATACCCACCTCTCCTTCCTCCTCTGAAGACCATACCCACTTCTCCTTCCTCCTCTGAAGACCATACCCACTTCTCCTTCCCCCTCTGAAGACCATACCCACCTCTCCTTCCTCCTCTGAAGACCATACCTCCTTCCCCCTCTGAAGACCATACCCACTTCTCCTTCCTCCTCTGAAGACCATACCCACTTCTCCTTCCCCCTCTGAAGACCATACCCACCTCTCCTTCCTCCTCTGAAGACCATACCTCCTTCCCCCTCTGAAGACCATACCCACTTCTCCTTCCCCCTCTGAAGACCATACCTCCTTCCCCCTCTGAAGACCATACCCACTTCTCCTTCCCCCTCTGAAGACCATACCCACCTCTCCTTCCTCCTCTGAAGACCATACCTCCTTCCCCCTCTGAAGACCATACCCACTTCTCCTTCCCCCTCTGAAGACCATACCTCCTTCCCCCTCTGAAGACCATACCTCCTTCCCCCTCTGAAAACCATACCTCCTTCCCCCTCTGAAGACCATACCCACTTCTCCTTCCCCCTCTGAAGACCATACCCACCTCTCCTTCCTCCTCTGAAGACCATACCTCCTTCCCCCTCTGAAGACCATACCCACTTCTCCTTCCTCCTCTGAAGACCATACCTCCTTCCCCCTCTGAAGACCATACCTCCTTCCTCCTCTGAAGACCATACCTCCTTCCTCCTCTGAAGACCATACCTCCTTCCCCCTCTGAAGACCATACCTCCTTCCCCCTCTGAAGACCATACCTCCTTCCCCCTCTGAAGACCATACCCACTTCTCCTTCCCCCTCTGAAGACCATACCCACTTCTCCTTCCTCCTCTGTAGACCATACCTCCTTCCCCCTCTGAAGACCATACCCACTTCTCCTTCCTCCTCTGAAGACCATACCCACCTCTCCTTCCTCCTCTGAAGACCATACCTCCTTCCCCCTCTGAAGACCATACCCTCCTCTCCTTCCTCCTCTGAAGACCATACCCACTTCTCCTTCCTCCTCTGAAGACCATACCCACCTCTCCTTCCTCCTCTGAAGACCATACCTCCTTCCCCCTCTGAAGACCATACCTCCTTCCCCCTCTGAAGACCATACCTCCTTCCCCCTCTGAAGACCATACCTCCTTCCCCCTCTGAAGACCATACCTCCTTCCCTTCTGCAGACCATTCCTATCCTTTTGTTCTTTTACACAGGCCCCTTACCCATTTACACAACACTCCATTAGCCACTGCTATTGGTTTCAATTGGAGGAAGAAAAGGATGTAAACAAAAGAGAAAATGAAGGTCCTGGGGGAGTGACAAGGTATAAACTGATCAGAAGAACCTTGTCAACGCAGCACATGCCTCTGTCCCCTCTGTGTCCCCTCTCTGTGTCCCCTCTCTGTGTCCTCTCTCTGTGTCCCCTCTCTGTGTCCCCTCTCTGTGTCCCCTCTCTGTGTCCCCTCTCTGTGTCCCCTCTCTGTGTCCTCTCTCTGTGTCCCCTCTGTGTCCCCTCTCTCTGTCCCCTCTCTGTCCCCTCTCTCTGTCCCCTCTGTGTCCCATCTCTGTGTCCCCTCTCTGTGTCCCCTCTCTCTGTCCTCTCTGTGTCCCCTCTCTGTGTCCCCTCTCTGTGTCCCCTCTCTGTGTCCCCTCTCTCTGTCCCCTCTGTGTCCCCTCTCTGTGTCGCCTCTGTGTCCCATCTCTGTGTCCCATCTCTGTGTCCCATCTCTGTGTCCCATCTCTGTGAATGACTTGATCTTGTGCTGAGGTGGCACAACAATCGGTTAGGGAGGCGCTACATGCTGCCGCCCTGCTTATTGTCGGACCCGAGCCCATATGTTTTGGGCAGTGCCCTACATAAAGCACTACTTTTAACCAGAGCCCCATCGGCCATGTTCAAAAGCAGTGCACTAAATAGGGTGGGTACCATTTGGGAGGTAGCCTAGCTGTTGTAGAGCGCTGCGCTTAACACTTGATAAGAGCTCACTGCGTATGTATGCACAATACAACAACACCCACGGACAGTGCATACAACTCTCTCTCCTCACTCGTTCTCCATCTCCCTCTCTCACTCACTCGTTCTCCATCTCTCTCTCTCTCACTCACTCGTTCTCCATCTCTCTCTCTCTCTCTCTCCCTCTCTCTCTCTCTCTCACTCGTTCTCCATCTCTTTCTCACTCGTTCTCCATCTCTCTCTCTCTCTCACTCACTCGTTATCCACCTTTCTCACTCGTTCTCCATCTCTCCTCACTCGTTCTCTATCTCCCTCTCTCACTCACTCGTTCTCCATCTCTCTCTCTCTCACTCACTCGTTCTCCATCTCTCTCTCTCTCTCTCCCTCTCTCTCTCTCTCTCTCTCTCACTCGTTCTCCATCTCTCTCTCACTCGTTCTCCATCTCTCTCTCTCTCTCACTCACTCGTTATCCATCTTTCTCACTCGTTCTCCATCTCTCCTCACTCGTTCTCCATCTCTCTCACTCGTTCTCCATCTCCCTCACTCGTTCTCCATCTCTCTCACTCACTCGTTCTCCATCTCACTCACTCACTCGTTCTCCATCTCTCTCACTCGTTCTCCATCTCTCCTCACTCGTTCTCCATCTCTCCTCACTCGTTCTCCATCTCTCTCACTCGTTCTCCATCTCACTCACTCACTCGTTCTCCATCTCTCTCACTCGTTCTCCATCTCTCCCACTCGTTCTCCATCTCTCCCACTCGTTCTCCATCTTTCTCACTCATTCTCCATCTTTCTCACTCGTTCTCCATCTCTCTCACTCGTTCTCCATCTCTCCCACTCATTCTCCATCTCCCTCACTCGTTCTCCATCTCTCTCACTCACTCGTTCTCCATCTCTCTCACTCACTCGTTCTCCATCTCTCTCACTCACTCATTCTCCATCTCACTCACTCACTCGTTCTCCATCTCCCTCACTCGTTCTCCACCTCTCTCACTCGTTCTCCATCTCTCCCACTCGTTCTCCATCTTTCTCACTCATTCTCCATCTTTCTCACTCGTTCTCCATCTCTCTCACTCGTTCTCCATCTCTCCCACTCATTCTCCATCTCCCTCACTCGTTCTCCATCTTTCTCACTCACTCGTTCTCCATCTCACTCACTCACTCGTTCTCCATCTCTCTCACTCGTTCTCCATCTCTCTCTCACTCGTTCTCCATCTCTCTCTTACTCACTCGTTATCCACCTTTCTCACTCGTTCTCCATCTCTCCTCACTCGTTCTCCATCTCTCTCTCACTCGTTCTCCATCTCTCTCTCTCTCTCACTCACTCGTTATCCACCTTTCTCACTCGTTCTCCATCTCTCCTCACTCGTTCTCCATCTCTCTCACTCGTTCTCCATCTCCCTCACTCGTTCTCCATCTCTCTCACTCACTCGTTCTCCATCTCTCTCACTCACTCGTTCTCCATCTATCTCACTCACTCATTCTCCATCTCACTCACTCGTTCTCCATCTCCCTCACTCGTTCTCCACCTCTCTCACTCACTCGTTCTCCATCTCTCTCTCACTCGTTCTCCATCTCTCTCTCTCTCACTCACTCGTTATCCACCTTTCTCACTCGTTCTCCATCTCTCCTCACTCGTTCTCCATCTCTCCTCACTCGTTCTCCATCTCTCTCACTCGTTCTCCATCTCACTCACTCACTTGTTCTCCATCTCTCTCACTCGTTCTCCATCTCTCCCACTCGTTCTCCATCTTTCTCACTCATTCTCCATCTTTCTCACTCGTTCTCCATCTCTCTCACTCGTTCTCCATCTCTCCCACTCGTTCTCCATCTCTCCTCACTCGTTCTCCATCTTTGTCAGTCGTTCTCCATTCTCAATCACGCGGTCTCTCTATCACTCTTACCACTTCTCTCATGGCCTCTACTCACTCTCTTTCCCATGCCTCACTTTCTCTCTCTTTTCCCTGCCACTCCCTCCCTCCCTCTCTCCCTCCCCCTCCTCTCTGTGTCTTCCTCACATGATCTAGTTCCACTGTCCCTTGGTGAGGAGGGTTGCCGTACTCACTACCCGCTGCGCCCCCCAAAAAATGGCCCTGTATTAAAAACAAATATTCAATCATCGCTCTTGTTGTGTCAAATTATGGGCGGGCGAGCCGGGCTCGTCAAGATGATTAGTTACAGTGGTGGTGTGAGTGCTGGGGCTCCTCTGAGCTCTGCATATACAGTAGCAGTCACAGGTATGGACACACCTACTCATTCAAGAGTTTTTCTTTATTTGGACTATTTTCTACATTGTAGAATAATAGCGAAGACATCACAACTATGATATAACACATATGGAATCATGTAGTAACTAAAAAAGTATAGATTTTAGATTTTAGATTCTTCAGAGTATCCACCCTTTGCCTTGATGACAGGGAATCTGGGATTCGTATTTTTTTATTTTAAATACACAGGCATGTATTCTTGCCTTGCAAATGGTTTACACATTTGTTTTGCAATTTTTGAAATTGAGCAGACGCTCTTATACAATGCGACTTAAAGGAGCAATTAGGGTTAAGTGCCTTGCTCAAGGGGCACATCAACAGATTTTAAACCTACTCAGCTCAGGGATTTGAACCGGTGACCTTTCGGTTACTGACCCAACGCTCTAAAACACTTTTACAATGATTTAACCTTTATTTAACTAGGCAAGACAATTAAAAACACATTCTTAATTGCAATGATGGCCTACCAAGAAGCAAAAGGCCTCCTGTGGGGAAGGTGAATGGGATTTTAAAAGAACCAAACACACATCACGACAAGAGAGACACCACAACACTACATAAAGAGAGCAACAACATGGCAGCAGCACAACATGGTAGCAGCACAAAACAGTTTACAAGCATTATTGGGCACAGACAACAGCAAGAAGGTAGAGACAACAATACATCACTCAAAGCAGCCACAACTGTCAGTAAGAGTGTCCATGATTGAGTCTTTGAATGAAGAGATGGAGATAAAACAGTCCAGTTTGAGTGTTTTTTGCAGATCGTCCCAGTTGCTAGCTGCAGCGAACTGAAAAGAGGAGCGACCCAGGGATTTGTGTGCTTTGGGAACCTTTAACAGAATGTGACTGTCAGAAACGGTGTTGTATGTGAAGGATGAGGGCTGCTGTAGATATCTCAGATAGGGGGAGTGAGGCCTAAGAGGGTTTAATGAATAACCATCAACTAGTGAGTCTTACAGGTATACAGGTATACAGAGATGACCAGTTTACAGAGGAGTACAGAGGAGTACAGAGGAGTATAGAGTATAGAGAGTTTTAATGACTCCAACCTAGGTGTATGTAAACGTCTGACTTAAACTGTATTTAAGCTCGAGATATTTTATTTATTTTTTATTTTTTTGCATTGGATGCATCTCAATCCACCACCTATGTAACACTTCCTCATCTGAGGTGAAAGGTGACAGAGCTAGAGCGGTGTTTGTCAGACCAAGAGACAAAAGTCTGTCTTCTCACGAAAACGTCTGTAGCATCCAAACGGTTTGGCCTATAAACTATTCTGACCCCTCTAGGGAACAGGTAGACTCATGAACATGATGGTATGACCTCCACAAGTGTGACAGGACTCGTCTGAACACATACAAACCAATGGAAGTATGGAGGTTGTTTCGTGCCAACAAAAACCACGGGTTAAACAAGTGTCCAAAAAAGCACAAATATTTCCTGAGATTTCTTAGATCTCCTAGATATAGGACAGGCACTTCAAAACCTTATTCTTTACAGTAGTAAAGGCCAATTCAGTATTTTATCAAATAAATGTTTTTGATACCTAAAGGGGTCCTCAAATTTTAAATCAAATAGCTAAATGATCCATAGCATGACCATTGTAAAACAACGGCTTAGACTTTTAGAGGTTAAACAGGGTATCTCCCTAAGAGACCAAAATAAAACTCATAGAGCTTCAGGATGCTTCCATGAGCCTTGCCTCTTGTATTACATACGTCTGTCATCACAGAATGCATCACAGACTTCTGAAGAAACACTCAATGTTATGACATATGCCTACGGCTGCTTTTACAATCCCAACCTACTCACTGTAGATCTACAGAGGGGGAAAAACACCCACATGCACCCACCCTGAAACACACACACACACACACACACACTGAAACACACACAGAACGCTCGCCCCCTGCTTCCTACATCTTGTCAAATCTTGAATTAAGATTTTTTTTAAACTAATCCGCTTCCAATTTATATCTATATTTCAGTGCTGTCAGAGCCACGGAACTCCAAGTATTGAGAAGGGATCGTATTTATTTAGGTGATGCAACTGACAGCTTTATGTCACAAAGCAATCTGGCAGTGTGTGTACAAGTGTGAGGTCAATGGGGGTCACCAGACAGGGGTATCAAGCAGGCAGGCAACATTGGTCAGGGCTCGTGTATAAGTATCAAATCAAATCAAATCAAATTTATTTACATAGCCCTTCGTACATCAGCTGATATCTCAAAGTGCTGTACAGAAACCCAGCCTAAATCCCCAAACAGCAAGCAATGCAGGTGTAGAAGCACGGATATAGATACGTTTATCCACAGGAGGTGGTCTAAATGGGCTGTTTGCACAACCTACTGCATGTTGGGTAGGGGCTGCTGAACAGCTTGAGAAAGCGGTCAATAGGATTATTACATGAATAAAGAGTAAAGGTCATTTTGACGGGAGTTATCGGAGAGTAAAGGTCATTTTGATGGGAGTTATCGGAGAGTAAAGGTCATTTTGATGGGAGTTATCGGAGAGTAAAGGTCATTTTGATGGGAGTTATCGGAGAGTAAATGTCATTTTGACGGGAGTTATCGGAGAGTAAATGTCATTTTGACGGGAGTTATCGGAGAGTAAATGTCATTTTGACGGGAGTTATCGGAGAGTAAATGTCATTTTGACGGGAGTTATCGGAGAGTAAAGGTCATTTTGATGGGAGTTATCAGAGAGTAAAGGTCATTTTGATGGGAGTTATCGGAGAGTAAAGGTCATTTTGACGGGAGTTATCGGAGAGTAAATGTCATTTTGACGGGAGTTATCGGAGAGTAAAGGTCATTTTGATGGGAGTTATCGGAGAGTAAAGGTCATCTTGACGGGAGTTATCGGAGAGTAAAGGTCATTTTGATGGGAGTTATCAGAGAGTAAATGTCATTTTGATGGGAGTTATCGGAGAGTAAAGGTCATTTTGACGGGAGTTATCGGAGAGTAAAGGTCATTTTGACGGGAGTTATCGGAGAGTAAAGGTCATTTTGATGGGAGTTATCAGAGAGTAAATGTCATTTTGATGGGAGTTATCGGAGAGTAAAGGTCATTTTGACGGGAGTTATCGGAGAGTAAAGGTCATTTTGACGGGAGTTATCGGAGAGTAAAGGTCATTTTGATGGGAGTTATCGGAGAGTAAATGTCATTTTGACGGGAGTTATCGGAGAGTAAATGTCATTTTGACGGGGGTTATCGGAGAGTAAAGGTCATTTTGATGGGAGTTATCGGAGAGTAAAGGTCATTTTGATGGGAGTTATCGGAGAGTAAAGGTCATTTTGATGGGAGTTATCGGAGAGTAAAGGTCATTTTGACGGGAGTTATCGGAGAGTAAAGGTCATTTTGATGGGAGTTATCAGAGAGTAAATGTCATTTTGATGGGAGTTATCGGAGAGTAAATGTCATTTTGACGGGAGTTATCGGAGAGTAAATGTCATTTTGACGGGAGTTATCGGAGAGTAAAGGTCATTTTGACGGGAGTTATCGGAGAGTAAAGGTCATTTTGACGGGAGTTATCGGAGAGTAAATGTCATTTTGACGGGAGTTATCGGAGGACCTTGTTTACATCGCTGCACTATATACCGATGTTGATTTAAATGTGTCACTGGCTCAGTGAAAAATACAACAACTTTGTGCCGTATTTTCAATTTAAATATTTGCTTTGATGTGTATTCTGAGAAATCTTCAAACCATTTAGAAAACAGAGAGGAAATTAACAGTGTGCTTAATTTTATTATCTGGTTATGTGTAACACAATTAATTCACATTAACCATTAGAAAAGGCTTTTATATAAAACCTTGTGTCTTTCACCTTCTGAAGCATCTTTATACAGTAACAGAGACAATACTGAGTCCTCTCTTTATCCAGTAACAGAGAGAGATAATACTGAATCCTCTCTTTATCCAGTAACAGAGAGAGATAATACTGAATCCTCTCTTTATCCAGTAACAGAGAGATATAATACTGAATCCTCTCTTTATCCAGTAACAGAGAGAGATAATACTGAATCCTCTCTTTATCCAGTAACAGAGAGAGATAATACTGAATCCTCTCTTTATCCAGTAACAGAGAGATATAATACTGAATCCTCTCTTTATCCAGTAACAGAGAGAGATAATACTGAATCCTCTCTTTATCCAGTAACAGAGAGAGATAATACTGAATCCTCTCTTTATCCAGTAACAGAGAGAGACAATAATGAATACTCTCTTTATCCAGTAACAGAGAGAGATAATACTGAATCCTCTCTTTATCCAGTAACAGAGAGAGACAATAATGAATTCTCTCTTTATATGTCACGGCCGTTAAAAGAAGAGGACCAGGGTGCAGCGTGGTGAGCGTACATATTCTATTTCATAGAAAAGACGCCAAACGAAACAATAAACACTACAAAACAAACCGTGAAGCTAAAGGCTATGTGCCCTAAACAAAGTCAACTTCCCACAAAGACAGGTGGAAAAAGGGTTACCTAAGTATGGTTCTCACTCAGAGACAACGATAGACAGCTGTCCCTGATTGAGAACCATACCCGGCCAAAACATAGAAATACAAAAAATAGAATATAGTATACCCACCCCAACTCACACCCTGAACAAACCAAAATAGAGACATAAAAAGGATCTCTAAGGTCAGGGCGTGACAGTACCCCCCTCCCCCCCAAAGGTGCGGACTCCGGCCGCAAAACCTGAACCCACAGGGGAGGGTCTGGGTGGGCATCTATCCGCGGTGGCGGCTCAGGTGCGGGACGCAGACCCCGCTCCACCACTGGCTCACCCCACTGGACTGGAGACCGCCTCTGAAGGCCGTCGCTGGAGGCTCCTGATTGGAGGCCGACGTTGGAGGCTTCGTGCCATGACTCCTCACTGGAGGTGGTGGTGTGTGGGCGGGGTGGGGTGTGGTAATTCGTAAAAAGCCAAATAACTTCATAGATCTTCATTGTAAAGGGTTTAAACACTGTTTCCCATGCTTGTTCAATGAACCATAAACAATTAATGAACATGCACCTGTGGAACGGTAGTTAAGACACTAACAGCTTACAGACGGTAGGCAATTAAGGTCACATTTAGGAAAACTTAGGACACTAAAAGAGGCCTTTCTACTGAAAAACACCAAAAGAAAGATGCCCAGGGTCCCTGCTCATCTGCGTGAATGTGTCTTAGGCACGCTGCAAGAGGCATGAGGACTGCAGATGTGGCCAGGGCAATAAATTGCAATGTCTGTACTGTGATATGCCTAAGACAGCACTACGGGGAGACAGGACGGACAGCTGATCATCCTCGCAGTGGCAGACCACATATAACAACACCTGCACAGGATCGGTACATCCGAACATCCCACCTGCGGGACAGGTACAGGATGGCAACAACAACTGCCAGAGTTACACCAGGAACGCACAATCCCTCCATCAGTGCTCAGACTGTCCGCAATAGGCTGAGACAGGCTGGACTGAGGGCTTGTAGGCCTGTTGTAAGGCAGGTCCTCACCAGACATCACCGGCAACAACGTCGCCTATGGGCACAAACCAACCGTCGCTGGACCAGACAGGACTGGCAAAAAGTGCTCTTCACTGACGAGTCATGGTTTTGTCTTACCAGGGGTGATGGTCGGATTCGTGTTCATCGTCGAAGTAATGAGCATTACACCGAGGCCTGTACTCTGGTGCAGGATCGATTTGGAGGTGGAGGGTCCGTGATGGTCTGGACGGTGTGTCACAGCATCATCGGACTGAGCTTGTTGTCATTGCAGGCTATCTCAATGCTGTGCGTTAAAGGGAAGACATCCTCCTCCCTCATGTGGTACCCTTCCTGCAGGCTCATTCTGACATGACCCTCCAGCAAGACAATGCCACCAGCCATACTACTCGTTCTGTGAGTGATTTCCTGCAAGACAGGAATGTCAGTGTTCTGCCATGGCCAGTGAAGAGCCCGGATCTCAATCCCATTGAGCACGTCTGGGACCTGTTGCATTGGAGTGCAAGGGCTAATGGAGGGCGAGGGCGAGGGCAAATCGGGTGCAGTACATGAGGAGGAGATGCACTGCAGTACTTAATGCAGCTGGTGGCCACACCAGATACTGAAATGTTACTTTTGATTTTGACTCCCCCTTTGTTCAGGGACACATTTTTCCATTTATGTTAGTCACATGTCTGTGGAACTTGTTCAGTTTATGTCTCAGTTGTTGAATCTTGTTATGTTCATACAAATATTTACACATGTTAAGTTTGCTGAAAATAAATGCAGTTGACAGTGAGAGGACTTTTTTTGTTTGTTGCTGAGTTTACTATGTGGTGAACTATGTGGGGAACTATGTAGTGAACTATGTGGTGAACTATGTGGGGAACTATGTGGTGAACTATATGGTGAACTATGTGGAATACTATGTGTGAACTATGCGGTGAACTACGCGGTGAACTACGTGGTGAACTACGTGGTGAACTACGTGGTGAACTATGTGGTTCCATAATTAATTTAAGACATGAAGGTCAGTCAAACCCGGAAAATGTCAAGAATTTTGAATGTTTCTTCAAGTGCAGTCGCAAAAACCATCAAGTGCTGGCTCTCATGATGACCGCCAAAGGAAAGTAAGACCCAGAGTTACCTCTGATGCTGAGGATAAGTTTATTAGAGTTACTAGCCTCAGAAATTGCAGCCCAAATAAATGCCTTACAGATTTCAAGTAACAGATGCATCTCAACATCAACTGAGATGTTCAGAGGAGACTTCATGAATCAGACCTTCATGGTTGAATTGCTGCAAAGAAACCACTACTAAAGGACATCAATAAGAAGAAGAGACATGCTTGGACCAAGAAACACAAGCAATGGACTTGAGACCGGTGGAAATCTGTAATTTGGAATGATGAGTCCAAATTTTAGATTTTTGGTTCCAACCGTTGTGAATTTGTGAGACACAGAGTGGGTGAACGGATGATCTCCGCATGTGTAGTTCCCACTGTGAAGCATGGAGGAGGAGGTGTGATGGTGCTTTACTGGTGACACTGTCAGTGATTTATTTAGAATTCAAGGCACACATAACCAGCATGGCTGCCACAGCATTCTGCAGCGATACACCATCCAATCTGGTTTGCGCTTAGTGGGACAAACATTTGTTTTTCAACAGGAAAATGACCCAACACACCTCCAGGCTGTTTAAGGGCCTTTTTACCAAGGAGAGTGATGGAGTGCTGCATCAGATCAGAATAACCCTGGAATGAGTAGTTTCCCTTTCCTATGACACTCCAAATGGAGCTCAGAAGCATCCTTTGATCATCCTTGAGATGTCACCACAACTTGATTGGACTCCACCTGTGGCCAATCAATTGCTTGGACATGATATAGAAAGAAACATACTTAATTAACTAAAGAGCAGAAACTATACCACGAAGTCCCAGGAAATGTCCGTAGATCTCAGAGATAAAATTGTGATGAGGCATATATCATATAACTCTTTGGCCTAAATGCAAAGCACTATGTCTCAAGAAAACCAGGTACAGCTCATCACCCATCTAACACATTCCCTATCGTGAAGCATGGTGGTGGCAACATCATGCTATGGGGAAGCTTTTCAGCGGCAGGGACTGGGAGACTGGTAAGGATAGAGAAAACAATGATTGGAGGCAAATAGAGGCACATTCTTGATGAGAACCTGCTTCAGAGTGCAAACAACCTTAGACTGGGGCAAAGATTTTACATTCCAACAGGACAATAACCCCAAGCATACAGATAAAGCAACGCTGGAAAGCATTCAGAAAAATAATGTGAAAGTCGGAGTGGCCCAGCCAAAGTCCAGACTTGAATCCCATTGAAAATCTACGGAAAGACTTGAAGATTGCTGATCACTGACGCTCCTCATCTAATTTAACAGAGCTTGAGAAAATCTGCAAGGTAGAGTGGGAGAAAGACCCCAAATCCAGATGCGCAAAGCTGATACAGAAATACCCAAGACAACTCAACACTGTAATTGACGCAAAAGGTGTTTCTACAAAGTACTGACTCAGGGGTGTGAATACTGTAAATTAGATTTCTGTATTTCATTTTCAATACATCGGCTAAAATTTCTAAACACATGTTTTCATTATGGGGTATTGTGTGTAGATGGGTGAGATAGAAATCAATTGAATCCATTTTGAATTCAGGCTGTAACACAACAAACTGTGGAATAACTCAAGGGGTATGAATACTGAAAAATGTATTGCTTTTCATCTCTCCTTGATCCTGTTGACTGTGCTCTGACCCTGCAGCAGAGATGGAGAGAGAGATGCAGAGCGAGAGATAGATAAGGAGGGGGGGATAAAGAGAGAGATAGAAAGACGGAGAGAGAGAGACAGGGGAGACAGAGAGAAACAAATTATTAGTTTATGAGTTTGAGTTTGACTCAGAACATACTATGCTTTGACAGTACAACAAATATCCTACAAAGGCATCCCTCTGCATCTGTCCGCAACCAAAGTGTGAAATTCCAAATAAAGAACCAAAACGGAGAGAGAGAGAAAAAAAAAGATTGAGTGAGAGCAACAGAGAGAGAGCGAGAGAGAGCGAGAGCGAGAGAGAGAGAGAGAGAGAGAGAGAGAGAGAGACGAGAGAGAGAGAGCGAGAGAGAGAGCGAGAGAGAGAGATGGGGAGAGAGACAGAGAGAGAGCGAGAGAGAGAGCGAGAGAGAGAGAGAGAGAGAGAGAGAGAGAGAGAGAGGAGACACACGGCACATTGTTCAGGCCAAGAGAGAGGATAACAGAATCAGTTTGTCAGGGGTAATGGGATCTGAAAGTGACACATAGAGCTGGGAACTAAGGAGACTACTTTAATCATCTGTCATATGACATGAGGAACCAACAAATGAAGCTAAAGGGGAGAACAGATTACATTTGGAGAGAGGAACAGTATCCCTTTGTGGTGTGGCGTTGCACACATGTAGCCTCACACAGCCTGCCTCCCAAATATAATATATCTCTTTAAAGTGATTAGTCACATGTAGCCTCACACAGCCTGCCTCCCAAATATAATATATCTCTTTAAAGTGATTAGTCACATGTAGCCTCACACAGCCTGCCTCCCAAATATAATACATCTCTTTAAAGTGATTAGTCACATGTAGCCTCACACAGCCTGCCTCCCAAATATAATACATCTCTTTAAAGTGATTCGTCACATGTAGCCTCACACAGCCTGCCTCCCAAATATAATACATCTCTTTAAAGTGATTCGTCACATGTAGCCTCACACAGCCTGCCTCCCAAATATAATACATCTCTTTAAAGTGATTCGTCACATGTAGCCTCACACAGCCTGCCTCCCAAATATAATACATCTCTTTAAAGTGATTCGTCACATGTAGCCTCACACAGCCTGCCTCCCAAAAATAATATATCTCTTTAAAGTGATTCGTCACATGTAGCCTCACACAGCCTGCCTCCCAAATATAATACATCTCTTTAAAGTGATTCGTCACATGTAGCCTCACACAGCCTGCCTCCCAAATATAATACATCTCTTTAAAGTGATTCGTCACATGTAGCCTCACACAGCCTGCCTCCCAAATATAATACATCTCTTTAAAGTGATTCGTCACATGTAGCCTCACACAGCCTGCCTCCCAAATATAATACATCTCTTTAAAGTGATTCGTCACATGTAGCCTCACACAGCCTGCCTCCCAAATATAATACATCTCTTTAAAGTGATTCGTCACATGTAGCCTCACACAGCCTGCCTCCCAAATATAATACATCTCTTTAAAGTGATTCGTCACATGTAGCCTCACACAGCCTGCCTCCCAAATATAATACATCTCTTTAAAGTGATTAGTCACATGTAGCCTCACACAGCCTGCCTCCCAAATATAATATATCTCTTTAAAGTGATTCGTCACATGTAGCCTCACACAGCCTGCCTCCCAAATATAATACATCTCTTTAAAGTGATTCGTCACATGTAGCCTCACACAGCCTGCCTCCCAAATATAATACATCTCTTTAAAGTGATTAGTCACATGTAGCCTCACACAGCCTGCCTCCCAAATATAATACATCTCTTTAAAGTGATTAGTCACATGTAGCCTCACACAGCCTGCCTCCCAAATATAATACATCTCTTTAAAGTGATTCGTCACATGTAGCCTCACACAGCCTGCCTCCCAAATATAATACATCTCTTTAAAGTGATTCGTCACATGTAGCCTCACACAGCCTGCCTCCCAAATATAATACATCTCTTTAAAGTGATTAGTCACATGTAGCCTCACACAGCCTGCCTCCCAAATATAATACATCTCTTTAAAGTGATTAGTCACATGTAGCCTCACACAGCCTGCCTCCCAAATATAATACATCTCTTTAAAGTGATTCGTCACATGTAGCCTCACACAGCCTGCCTCCCAAATATAATACATCTCTTTAAAGTGATTCGTCACATGTAGCCTCACACAGCCTGCCTCCCAAATATAATACATCTCTTTAAAGTGATTAGTCACATGTAGCCTCACACAGCCTGCCTCCCAAATATAATACATCTCTTTAAAGTGATTCGTCACATGTAGCCTCACACAGCCTGCCTCCCAAATATAATACATCTCTTTAAAGTGATTCGTCACATGTAGCCTCACACAGCCTGCCTCCCAAATATAATACATCTCTTTAAAGTGATTCGTCACATGTAGCCTCACACAGCCTGCCTCCCAAATATAATACATCTCTTTAAAGTGATTCGTCACATGTAGCCTCACACGATTTTGGTTTCGATTATTTGGGTTGAATCTGTAACACAGAATAAAACAATGAATAAAGTCCCTTGATGGTAGGGACTGCCCATTACTGCTTATCACTTATTAACCATAATTTATTCACATTTACTTTAATAAAATATTTCAGTTGTTGTTTATATTATATTTGTTTTATTTGATGACTTTATTATTTCATCATCTCATGTCTACTGTCTACGCTGTCTGACCACTCTGCCTGCCCCTGAGCCTGAGCCTGAGCCTGAGCCTGAGCCTGAGCCTGCCTGCTGTCTGACCAAATCACTATTTTAGTACTTCTACAAAGTAAATAAGGCACACTTTTATGACTGCTGAATAGCAACTATCAATTACTTAGATCATGTGTTTTCAAGTAGAGATACCTCAAGAAACAACAGCTGCTCTTTATATCCCAGCACGATCATGCATTCCTCATGTCTCTTCCATAGCAGGCATTAAAGAAACAGAGACTGGACAAGGTGCTGTAGAGGTACTGCAATGGTACTACAAT
This sequence comes from Oncorhynchus clarkii lewisi, assembly GCF_045791955.1. Classification (NCBI taxonomy): domain Eukaryota; kingdom Metazoa; phylum Chordata; class Actinopteri; order Salmoniformes; family Salmonidae; genus Oncorhynchus; species Oncorhynchus clarkii. The sequence goes on along the minus strand of NW_027259067.1, from coordinate 6,151 downwards.
GGATTATGGTCATTGTAGTTCATTACCATGTTTAATGCGTTAAACTATGTAGGATATTAGCCTGATGGAAACTACAACTCCCAACTACATCCCACAGTTCAGGCTGGATCTGATGTATCTCTACAGAAACTGTGTACAGTGTATCATCTTGTAATGGTCTTACAGTGTATCATCTTGTAATGGTCTTACAGTGTATCATCTTGTAATGGTCTTACAGTGTACCATCTTGTAATGGTCTTACAGTGTACCATGTTGTAATGGTCTTACAGTGTACCATCTTGTAATGGTCTTACAGTGTATCATCTTGTAATGGTCTTACAGTGTACCATCTTGTAATGGTCTTACAGTGTACCATCTTGTAATGGTCTTACAGTGTATCATCTTGTAATGGTCTTACAATGTACCATCTTGTAATGGTCTTACAGTGTATCATCTTGTAATGGTCTTACAGTGTACCATCTTGTTACAGTGTACCATCTTGTAATGGTCTTACCGTGTATCATCCTGTAATGGTCTTACAGTGTACCATCTTGTAATGGTCTTACAATGTACCATCTTGTAATGGTCTTACAGTGTACCATCTTGTAATGGTCTTACAGTGTACCATCTTGTAATGGTCTTATAGTGTATCATCTTGTAATGGTCTTACAGTGTACCATCTTGTAATGGTCTTACAATGTACCATCTTGTAATGGTCTTACAGTGTACCATCTTGTAATGGTCTTACAGTGTATCATCTTGTAATGGTCTTACAATGTACCATCGTGTAATGGTCTTACAGTGTATCATCTTGTAATGGTCTTACAGTGTACCATCTTGTAATGGTCTTACAATGTACCATCTTGTTACAGTGTACCATCTTGTAATGGTCTTACAGTGTACCATCTTGTTACAGTGTACCATCTTGTAATGGTCTTACAGTGTACCATCTTGTAATGGTCTTACAGTGTATCATCTTGTAATGGTCTTACAGTGTATCATCTTGTAATGGTCTTACAGTGTACCATCTTGTAATGGTCTTACAATGTACCATCTTGTAATGGTCTTACAGTGTATCATCTTGTAATGGTCTTACAGTGTATCATCTTGTAATGGTCTTACAGTGTACCATCTTGTAATGATCTTACAGTGTATCATCTTGTAATGGTCTTACAATGTACCATCGTGTAATGGTCTTACAGTGTACCATCTTGTAATGGTCTTACAATGTACCATCTTGTTACAGTGTACCATCTTGTAATGGTCTTACAGTGTACCATCTTGTTACAGTGTACCATCTTGTAATGGTCTTACAGTGTACCATCTTGTAATGGTCTTACAGTGTATCATCTTGTAATGGTCTTACAGTGTATCATCTTGTAATGGTCTTACAGTGTACCATCTTGTAATGGTCTTACAGTGTATCATCTTGTAATGGTCTTACAGTGTATCATCTTGTAATGGTCTTACAATGTACCATCTTGTAATGGTCTTAAAGTGTATCATCTTGTAATGGTCTTACAGTGTATCATCTTGTAATGGTCCCACAATGTACCATCTTGTTACAGTGTACCATCTTGTAATCGTGATCTGTTTCACCTGTCCGTGTGATTGTCTCCACCCCCCTCCAGGTGTCAACCATCTTCCCCATTATCCTGGTTCTCTGTTTGTCCGTTGCCAGTTCGTCTTGTATGTCAAGTCAACCATCGTTTCTGTTCTCAGCTCCTGCTTTTCCCAGGCTCTCTTTTTCTCACCCTCCTGGTTTTGACTCTGAGCCCGCCTGCCTGACCACTCTGTCTGTCCTGACACTGAGCCCGCCTGCCTGACTACTCTGTCTGTCCTGACTCTGAGCCCGCCTGCCTGACCACTCTGCCTGCCCCTGACACTGAGCCCGCCTGCCTGACTACTCTGTCTGTCCTGACTCTGAGCCCGCCTGCCTGACCACTCTGCCTGCCCCTGACTCTGAGCCCGCCTGCCTGACCACTCTGCCTGCCCCTGACTCTGAGCCCGCCTGCCTGACCACTCTGCCTGCCCCTGACTCTGAGCCCGCCTGCCTGACCACTCTGCCTGCCCCTGACTCTGAGCCCGCCTGCCTGACCACTCTGCCTGCCCCTGACCCTGCCTGCCGTCCGGTACCCCACCTATGGTTTACTGACCCCTGCCTTCCTTGATCTGTCTATTGCCTGCCCCTGTTGGAACATGAAATCATTTTCAATTCGACGTGCCTGCATCTGGGTCTTACCTTGATTCCCGATAAATGGTCTTACATTGAATCATCTTGTAATGTGGTCCTCTGTAGTTCAGTTGGTAGAGAATGGCTTTTGTTCTTGGAAGAAGGACACCATCAACAGCGTCAGCAAGCTGTTTGGCTGGAGCCGCCAATACAATCAAATCAAATGCATTTATATAGCTCTTCGTACATCAGCTGATATCTCAAAGTGCTGTACAGAAACCCAGCATAAAACCCCAAACAGCAAGCAATGCAGGTGTTGAAGCACGTTGGCTAGGAAAAACTCCCTAGAAAGGCCAAAACCTAGGAAGAAACCTAGAGAGGAACCAGGCTATGAGGGGTGGCCAGTCCTCTTCTGGCTGTGACGGGTGGAGATTGCGAATGCGACCAACAGCAATCCTGGTAGAAAAAGTGGGTGTGTTTTTTCACTTTCCAAATTTAAAGGTAAGATCCGAGAGTAATAGCTAATCAGTATGTAACTCATTACATTGTTGCATGCTAATAGTTGTCGATTTAACTAAAGAATAGCTATTGTCATCGACAATTTACTAACAAGATAGATAGCCAGGAGTCGTGGTGGTAGCTACAATAGCTAACGCTAGCTAGTTATGTACCAATCCAATTGACATCAGCGTTTGGATTTCATGACAAGGCAAAATATTAAGGAGGTGAAGGAGTCGGATGCAGGGGTCCTGGGCTGGTGTGGTTACACGTGGTCTAAAGGATCCTCTAGTCCCTCTAGACGCTCCAGTCCCTCTAGATGCTCCAGTCCCTCCAGTCCCTCTAGATCCTCCAGTCCCTCTAGATCCTCCAGTCCCTCTAGACGCTCCAGTCCCTCTAGATGCTCCAGTCCCTCTAGACCCTCCAGTCCCTCTAGACCCTCTAGATGCTCCAGTCCCTCTAGACGCTACAGTCCCTCTAGATGCTCCAGTCCCTCTAAATCCTCCAGTCCCTCTAGATCCTCCAGTCCCTCTAGACGCTCCAGTCCCTCTAGATGCTCCAGTCCCTCTAGACCCTCCAGTCCCTCTAGACCCTCTAGATGCTCCAGTCCCTCTAGACGCTCCAGTCCCTCTAGACCCTCTAAACCCTCTAGATGCTCCAGTCCCTCTAGACACTACAGTCCTTCTAGATGCTCCAGTCCCTCCAGTCCCTCTAGACCACATATGTCAGAGTCAAGGCCCGCGGGCCACATCCGGCCCGCAAGAAGGTTTTTTACGGCCCCTGGGATGATCTTGATTTATTATTAGAACCGGCCCGCAGCAAGCCGGCAGCCCGCAGATCTTTTACACGCACCAATACTACATTTCCCACAATGCAAAGGTGACGCACCGAGCAGTAGGCTGCTTCATTTCAATATTTATTGGCACAGCAGTCGTCAGCATCACAGTAAAATTAACTTTCAGATACCCATCAAAAATGGCAAAACGGAAGGTGGATACTGAGAACCGGGGGTTTCAAACAAGGTGGGAGTCGGAGTATATGTTCACGAAGGTAGCTGGAAAACCTGTGTGTCTTCTGTGTGGAGAAAGTGTGGCGGTACTGAAAGAGTATAATCTGAGACGACATTATGAAACGAAACACGCGGACAAAAACAAGAATATGGACATGGAACAAAGGCTACAAAAGGCAGAGGAATTAAAACGAGGCCTCAAATCTCGACAGGCTCTGTTCAAAAAAGCCAAATCACAAGGCCAGGCTGCTGTCAAGGCCAGTTTTATTTTGGCAGAAGAGATCGCTAAATCAGCCCGGCCATTTACGGAGGGGGATTTCATCAAAAACTGCATGATTAAAGTTTGTGACGAAGTTTGCCCAGAAAAAAGGCAACTCTTTTTAAATGTGAGTCTGAGCAGAAACACCATTGCCGAGAGAGTAGACCAGTTGTCCATCAATCTAAAAGAGCAGCTTGTGAAAAAGGGAAAAGATTTTATTGCATATTCCTTGGCTGTGGATGAGAGCACCGACATTTCTGACATTGCCCAGTTGTCAATTTTCATCCGCGGAGTGGACTCCAACCTAAGCGTGACAGAGGAGTTTTTGGCTTTACGTCCTATGCATGGCACAACTACGGGGCATGATTTGTATGAAGAGGTGTCAAGATGTGTAAATGAGATGGAGCTGCCTTGGGAAAAACTTGTGGGTTTGACAACCGACGGAGCACCTGCGATGTGTGGACACAGGAGCGGACTGGTGGCGAAGATACGGGAAAAGATGCAAGAGGAAAACGCGACAGGTGAGCTGACAGCTTATCATTGTATCATACACCAGGAAGCGTTGTGCGGTAAAGCCTTGAAAATGGAGCATGTAATGAGCATCATCACGCGCACAGTTAACTTTATCAGAGCCAAAGGTTTGAATCACCGCCAGTTCAAGGCATTTCTGACGGAGTTAGAAACGGAGCATGGTGATTTGCCTTATCACACAGAGGTGCGATGGCTAAGCCAGGGAAAGGTGCTTCAAAGATGTTTCGAGCTTCGTGAGGAGATTTGTCTGTTCTTGGACAGCAAAGGGAAAGACACAACACAACTCCGAGACGAAATGTTTCTGTGTGAAATGGCTTTTCTGTGTGACATTACGAGTCATCTGAATGCAATAAACTTGCAGCTGCAGGGTCGGGATCGTGTCATCTCTGATATGTACAGTACAGTGAAGGCATTTAAAACCAAACTGACTCTGTGGGAGACGCAGATGCGGAAAGAAAATTTGAGCCACTTTCCCAGCTGCCAGACCATGAAAGAGAAGCTCTCTACCAGTGCGTTCCCGAGCACACAGTTGGCTGATAAAATAGGTATGCTTGCCGCTGACTTTCGACGCCGATTTGCTGACTTTGAAGCACAAAAAAGCAGGTTGGAACTGCTCGGTAACCCATTTGCTGTTGACGTGGAAAGCTCACCACCAAACCTCCAAATGGAGTTGATTGACCTCCAATGCAATGATGCACTGAGGGCAAAATATGCGGCAGTGGGTGCTGCGGAGTTCGCCCGTTTCCTCCCCGGCACAATGCCCCAGCTGCGCATCCAGGCTGCTCAAACGTTGTCTATGTTTGGCAGCACATACCTGTGTGAACAACTGTTTTCTTTGATGAACCTGAACAAAACATCACACAGAAGTCGACTTACTGCTGAACACCTCCACTCAATTCTGAGGATTTCTTCAGCTCAGAGCCTTACCCCGAACATTGATGAACTTGTGGAAAAGATGGGACACCACCAAGTATCACCCTCAACCTCAAACAAGTGAACATTACTGTGCAATCACATATTTAGAGTTTTTACTCAGTTCAAGTTTAAAAGTTAAAATTTAATATTTGTTTTCACTGCATGTTACTTCTCCTTAAACAAAGTGTTGTTTTTGATTAATAGATTTTTGCACTTTATTTTTTTGTATTTCAATCCAATTATATTTTAAAAATATTTCAGTTGAGTGGATGATAGAAAATTGCTATTATTGTTTTTTCTTTGAAGTAAATTTAGCCCACTTTTGCTAAAATAGAAAATATAGTCTACTGATGGTGCCTTGAATACCGGTTTCTTTCATTTAATGTTCATGTTATGGGGATATTTATATAAAGGAAATTTGTCTTTTGTGTCTGTTGAAAATTAAAGATTACTGACAGAGCCATAAGAAAATATTGCTTTATTTATCTGATCATATTGTAATATATTTGTTAGGTTTTCAGTAGGTTCAATTAGGTTCACTAGACTATATGCGTCATTTAAAAATTTTTCAATGAACATTCGAACAGTCCGGCCCTCGTCTTGTAGCTGATTTTTTTATTTGGCCCTCCGTCCATTTGACTTTGACACCCCTGCTCTAGACGCTCCAGTCCCTCCAGTCCCTCTAGACGCTCCAGTCCCTCCAGTCCCTCTAGACGCTCCAGTCCCTCTAGTTCCTCCAGTCCCTCTAGATCCTCCAGTCCCTCTAGACGCTCCAGTCCCTCTAGAC
>NW_027259066.1:0-40000 GCF_045791955.1 Oncorhynchus clarkii lewisi | reverse complement strand
TGATACATTCCCTGCCGTAGTCTCTGTGATATCTTCCCTGCCGTAGTATCTGTGATATCTTCCCTGCCGTAGTCTCTGTGATATCTTCCCTGCCGTAGTCTCTGTGATATCTTCCCTGCCGTAGTCTCTGTGATATCTTCCCTGCCGTAGTCTCTGTGATATCTTCCCTGCCGTAGTCTCTGTGATATCTTCCCTGCTGTAGTCTCTGTGATATCTACCCTGCCGTAGTCTCTGTGATATCGTCTCTGTGATATATTCCCTGCCGTAGTCTCTGTGATATCTTCCCTGTGATATCTTCCCTGCTGTAGTCTCTGTGATACATTCCCTGCCGTAGTCTCTGTGATATCTTCCCTGCGTAGTCTCTGTGATATCTTCCCTGCCGTAGTCTCTGTGATATCTTCCCTGCCGTAGTCTCTGTGATATCTACCCTGCCGTAGTCTCTGTGATATCGTCTCTGTGATATATTCCCTGCCGTAGTCTCTGTGATATCTTCCCTGCGATATCTTCCCTGCTGTAGTCTCTGTGATACATTCCCTGCCGTAGTCTCTGTGATATCTTCCCCGTCGTAGTCTCTGTAATATCTTCCCCGCCGTAGTCTCTGTGATATCTTCCCTGCTGTAGTCTCTGTGATATCTTCCCTGCCGTAGTCTCTGTGATATCTTCCCTGCGTAGTCTCTGTGATATCTTCCCTGCCGTAGTCTCTGTGATATCTTCCCTGCCGTAGTATCTGTGATTTCTACCCTGCCGTAGTCTCTCTGATATCGTCTCTGTGATGTATTCCCTGCCGTAGTCTCTGTGATATCTTCCCTGTGATATCTTCCCCGCCGTAGTCTCTGTGATATCTTCCTTGCCGTAGTCTCTGTGATATCTTCCTTGCCGTAGTCTCTGTGATATCTTCCCTGCCGTAGTCTCTGTAATATCTTCCCTGCCGTAATCTCTGTGATATCTTCCCTGCTGTAGTCTCTGTGATATCTTCCCTGCCGTAGTCTCTGTGATATCTACCCTGCCGTAGTCTCTGTGATACATTCCCTGGCGTAGTCTCTGTGATATCTTCCCTGCCGTAGTCTCTGCGATATCTTCCCTGCTGTATTCTCTGTGATATCTTCCCTGCCGTAGTCTCTGTGATATCTTCCCTGTGATATCTTCCCTGCCGTAGTCTCTGTGATACATTCCCTGCCGTAGTCTCTGTGAAAGCTTCCCTGCCGTAGTCTCTGTGATATCTTCCCCTCCGTAGTCTCTGTGATATCTTCCCTGCCGTAGTCTCTGTGATATCTTCCCTGCCGTAGTCTCTGTGATACATTCCATGCCGTAGTCTCTGTGACATCTTCCCTGCCGTAGTCTCTGTGATATCTACCCTGCCGTAGTCTCTGTGATATCTTCCCTGCGGTAGTCTCTGTGATATCTTCCCTGTCGTAGTCTGTGATATCTTCCCTGCCGTAGTCTCTGTGACATCTTCCCTGCCGTAGTCTCTGTGACATCTTCCCTGCCGTAGTCTCTGTGATATCTTCCCTGCCGTATTCTCTGTGATATCTTCCCTGTGATATCTTCCCTGCCGTTGTCTGTGATATCTTCCCTGCCGTAGTCTGTGATATCTTCCCTGCGGTAGTCTCTGTGATATCTTCCCTGCCGTAGTCTGTGATATCTTCCCTGCCGTAGTCTCTGTGATATCTTCCCTGCTGTAGTCTCTGTGAAATCTACCCTGCCGTAGTCTCTGTAATATCTTCCCTGCCGTAGTCTCTGTGATATCTTCCCTGCCGTAGTCTGTGATATCTACCCTGCCGTAGTCTCTGTGATATCTACCCTGCCGTAGTCTCTGTGATATCTACCCTGCCGTAGTCTCTGTGATTTCTTCCCTGCCATAGTCTCTGTGATATCTACCCTGTCGTAGTCTCAGTGATATCTTCTCTGCCGTAGTCTCTGTGACATCTTCCCTGCCGTAGTCTCTGTGACATCTTCCCTGCCGTAGTCTCTGTGATATCTTCCCTGCCATAGTCCCTATGATATCTACCCTGTCGTAGTCTCTGTGATATCTTCCCTGCCGTAGTCTCTGTGATATCTACCCTGCCGTAGTCTCTGTGATATCTACCCTGCCTTAGTCCCTGTGATATCTACCCTGCCGTCGTCTCTGTGATATCTACCCTGCCGTAGTCTCTGTGATATCTTCCCCGCCGTCGTCTCTGTGATATCTACCCTGTCGTAGTCTCTGTGATATCTTCCCTGTGATATCTACCCTGCCGTAGTCCCTGTGATATCTACCCTGCCGTAGTCCCTGTGATATCTTCCCTGCCGTAGTCTCTGTGATATCTTCCCTGCCGTCGTCTCTGTGATATCTACCCTGCCGTAGTCCCTGTGATATCTACCCTGCCGTCGTCTCTGTGATGTTGAAGAAGGCTCCTTCCTGTAGCTCACAATATGAAGGCTGAATACCACGATTGTCCTCTGGGCTGTGAAGAGACACACCAGTCATAGGCTACTGAGCTGTCACATTGTCATTTTCTGTCACATTTAGATATAAATAAACTAAACATTTACATATCCAGTGATATTTCAAGTCAGATGCATTACACCGATGGTATGATGGAGAATGTCAGAAGAGGATGTTAGAACAGAATGTCGGAACAGGATGTTGGAATGTTAGAACAGAATGTTGGAACAGGATGTTGGAATGTTAGAACAGAATGTCGGAACAGGATGTTGGAATGTTAGAACAGAATGTCGGAACAGGATGTTGGAATGTTAGAACAGAATGTCGGAACATGATGTTGGAATGTCAGAACAGAATGTTGGAATGTCAGAACAGAATGTTGGAATGTCAGAACAGAATGTTGGAATGTCAGAACAGAATGTCGGAACAGGATGTTGGAATGTCAGAACAGAATGTCGGAACAGGATGTTGGAATGTCAGAACAGAATGTTGGAATGTCAGAACAGAATGTTGGAATGTCAGAACAGAATGTTGGAATGTCAGAACAGAATGTTGGAATGTCAGAACAGAATGTTAGAATGTCAGAACAGGACGTTGGAATGTCAGAACAGAATGTTGGAATGTCAGAACAGAATGTTGGAATGTCAGAACAGAATGTTGGAATGTCAGAACAGGACGTTGGAATGTCAGAACAGGACGTTGGAATGTCAGAACAGAACGTTGGAATGTCAGAACAGAATGTTGGAATGTCAGAACAGAATGTTGGAATGTCAGAACAGGATGTCGGAACAGGATGTCGGAACAGGATGTCAGAACAGGATGTCAGAACAGAATATCGGAATGTCAGAACAGGATGTGGGAATGTCAGAACAGGATGTGGGAATGTCAGAACAGGATGTTGGAATGTCAGAACAGGATTTCAGAACAGGATGTCAGAACAGGATGTGGGAATGTCAGAACAGGATGTGGGAATGTCAGAACAGGATGTGGGAATGTCAGAACAGCTGCTAGCAAGCTGAAAGAGAAGGCAGGGTGTAATGAGGTACAATGGATCCACCCTAGAAAGTAGGGCCAGCATGATACCAGTATCGTGGCAAAGGAAACTAAACACGACACAGACTTTACATCTTTAGGAAAAGAGCCCTAATGTTGGAAACAAACATCATTATGGTGTCATCCAGACATTTATTTTACAAACTATAGCACACAATAAGTTACATACAGGAGGTTATCAGGACCCAAAGAGTTAGGTCTGCTTCGGGTTGTCATTTTAGCCATGGAACAAATAGTGCAATCCTGGGAGCATCCCGTCCCAGTAATATACTACTGGGGATACACCCTAAAGAAACTGAAGGGAGGGTGTAGGGTGTAATGTACTACTGGGGATACACCCTAAAGAAACTGAAGGGAGGGTGTAGGGTGTAATGTACTACTGGGGATACACCCTTAAGAAACTGAAGGGAGGGTGTAGGGTGTAATGTACTACTGGGGATACACCCTAAAGAAACTGAAGGGAGGGTGTAGGGTGTAATGTACTACTGGGGATACACCCTAAAGAAAACTGAAGGGAGGGTGTAGGGTGTAATGTACTACTGGGGATACACCCTAAAGAAACTGAAGGGAGGGTGTAGGGTGTAATGTACTACTGGGGATACACCCTAAAGAAACTGAAGGGAGGGTGTAGGGTGTAATGTACTACTGGGGATACACCCTAAAGAAACTGAAGGGAGGGTGTAGGGTGTAATGTACTACTGGGGATACACCCTAAAGAAACTGAAGGGAGGGTGTAGGGTGTAATGTACTACTGGGGATACACCCTAAAGAAACTGAAGGGAGGGTGTAGGGTGTAATGTACTACTGGGGATACACCCTAAAGAAACTGAAGGGAGGGTGTAGGGTGTAATGTACTACTGGGGATACACCCTAAAGAAAACTGTGTGTTCTCTTTCTCTGCCTCTTAAGTAAACCCCTCCAGCGATGAATTACCACAGTAAAAAGAGAGGTGGAAATTCCTGCTTTCGCTATTGGATCATGAGGAGAGCACTGTTTAAGTAGTGTTGGGTAATGGCGGCCGAAAACTCCTCTTGGAACTAAAACCTGTTTCTTTGTCAGAGGAGTATTGGTTGGCAGCAGGGGATGTTTCAAGTGTTTCACTGTAGGGGTAGGGGTGCTTGCCGTCTATGAAGTACCTGCACACACACACACACACACACACACACACACACACACACACACACACACACACACACACACACACACACATACACGCGGGTACGACTGCGAGGTGAGAGATGGTGGCAGAAGGACGTCTTACCTCAACCGCCAGGGTAGCCTAGTGGTTAGAGTGTAGAGGTGGCAGGGTTGCCTAGTGGTTAGAGTGTAGAGGTGGCAGGTAGCCTAGTGGTTAGAGTGTAGAGGTGGCAGGGTTGCCTAGTGGTTAGAGTGTAGAGGTGGCAGGGTTGCCTAGTGGTTAGAGTGTAGAGGTGGCAGGTAGCCTAGTGGTTAGAGTGTAGAGGTGGCAGGGTTGCCTAGTGGTTAGAGTGTAGAGGTGGCAGGGTTGCCTAGTGGTTAGAGTGTAGAGGTGGCAGGGTTGCCTAGTGGTTAGAGTGTAGAGGAGGCAGGTAGCCTAGTGGTTAGAGTGTAGAGGTGGCAGGGTTGCCTAGTGGTTAGAGTGTAGAGGTGGCAGGTAGCCTAGTGGTTAGAGTGTAGAGGTGGCAGGTAGCCTAGTGGTTAGAGTGTAGAGGTGGCAGGGTAGCCTAGTGGTTAGATTGTAGAGGTGGCAGGGTAGCCTAGTGGTTAGAGCGTTGGACTAGTAACCGGAAGGTTGCAAGTTCAAACCCCCGAACTGACAAGGTACCAATCTGTCGTTCTGCCCCTGAACAAGGCAGTTAACCCACTGTTCCTATGCCGTCAATGTAAATTAGAATTTGTTCTTAATAACGGGCCAAACAACAGCCCTCCATTTGTCCAATGCCAAATGAAACAGCCCAGCTGACAACAAACGTTTTCAGAACGTTCCCTTAAGAGTTTTGTTCGGTCATTTAGCTACGGTTTTCATAGGAATGTTATCAAGAGACCGTTCCCGTAATGTCAAACAGAACGTACCCAGAACCTGGTAATAATGTTCACGTTTCGTGAATATTCCAGTTTTCCTTGGTTTAGGAGAATCTTCCATCAACGTCCCACCAAACGTACTCAGTACGCGGTTACAACGTTCTCCGACTCTATCATAGTCATGTTCTAGACCACATATGTCAGAGTCAAGGCCCGCGGGCCACATCCGGCCCGCAAGAAGGTTTTTTACGGCCCCTGGGATGATCTTGATTTATTATTAGAACCGGCCCGCAGCAAGCCGGCAGCCCGCAGATCTTTTACACGCACCAATACTACATTTCCCACAATGCAAAGGTGACGCACCGAGCAGTAGGCTGCTTCATTTCAATATTTATTGGCACAGCAGTCGTCAGCATCACAGTAAAATTAACTTTCAGATACCCATCAAAAATGGCAAAACGGAAGGTGGATACTGAGAACCGGGGGTTTCAAACAAGGTGGGAGTCGGAGTATATGTTCACGAAGGTAGCTGGAAAACCTGTGTGTCTTCTGTGTGGAGAAAGTGTGGCGGTACTGAAAGAGTATAATCTGAGACGACATTATGAAACGAAACACGCGGACAAAAACAAGAATATGGACATGGAACAAAGGCTACAAAAGGCAGAGGAATTAAAACGAGGCCTCAAATCTCGACAGGCTCTGTTCAAAAAAGCCAAATCACAAGGCCAGGCTGCTGTCAAGGCCAGTTTTATTTTGGCAGAAGAGATCGCTAAATCAGCCCGGCCATTTACGGAGGGGGATTTCATCAAAAACTGCATGATTAAAGTTTGTGACGAAGTTTGCCCAGAAAAAAGGCAACTCTTTTTAAATGTGAGTCTGAGCAGAAACACCATTGCCGAGAGAGTAGACCAGTTGTCCATCAATCTAAAAGAGCAGCTTGTGAAAAAGGGAAAAGATTTTATTGCATATTCCTTGGCTGTGGATGAGAGCACCGACATTTCTGACATTGCCCAGTTGTCAATTTTCATCCGCGGAGTGGACTCCAACCTAAGCGTGACAGAGGAGTTTTTGGCTTTACGTCCTATGCATGGCACAACTACGGGGCATGATTTGTATGAAGAGGTGTCAAGATGTGTAAATGAGATGGAGCTGCCTTGGGAAAAACTCGTGGGTTTGACAACCGACGGAGCACCTGCGATGTGTGGACACAGGAGCGGACTGGTGGCGAAGATACGGGAAAAGATGCAAGAGGAAAACGCGACAGGTGAGCTGACAGCTTATCATTGTATCATACACCAGGAAGCGTTGTGCGGTAAAGCCTTGAAAATGGAGCATGTAATGAGCATCATCACGCGCACAGTTAACTTTATCAGAGCCAAAGGTTTGAATCACCGCCAGTTCAAGGCATTTCTGACGGAGTTAGAAACGGAGCATGGTGATTTGCCTTATCACACAGAGGTGCGATGGCTAAGCCAGGGAAAGGTGCTTCAAAGATGTTTCGAGCTTCGTGAGGAGATTTGTCTGTTCTTGGACAGCAAAGGGAAAGACACAACACAACTCCGAGACGAAATGTTTCTGTGTGAAATGGCTTTTCTGTGTGACATTACGAGTCATCTGAATGCAATAAACTTGCAGCTGCAGGGTCGGGATCGTGTCATCTCTGATATGTACAGTACAGTGAAGGCATTTAAAACCAAACTGACTCTGTGGGAGACGCAGATGCGGAAAGAAAATTTGAGCCACTTTCCCAGCTGCCAGACCATGAAAGAGAAGCTCTCTACCAGTGCGTTCCCGAGCACACAGTTGGCTGATAAAATAGGTATGCTTGCCGCTGACTTTCGACGCCGATTTGCTGACTTTGAAGCACAAAAAAGCAGGTTGGAACTGCTCGGTAACCCATTTGCTGTTGACGTGGAAAGCTCACCACCAAACCTCCAAATGGAGTTGATTGACCTCCAATGCAATGATGCACTGAGGGCAAAATATGCGGCAGTGGGTGCTGCGGAGTTCGCCCGTTTCCTCCCCGGCACAATGCCCCAGCTGCGCATCCAGGCTGCTCAAACGTTGTCTATGTTTGGCAGCACATACCTGTGTGAACAACTGTTTTCTTTGATGAACCTGAACAAAACATCACACAGAAGTCGACTTACTGCTGAACACCTCCACTCAATTCTGAGGATTTCTTCAGCTCAGAGCCTTACCCCGAACATTGATGAACTTGTGGAAAAGATGGGACACCACCAAGTATCACCCTCAACCTCAAACAAGTGAACATTACTGTGCAATCACATATTTAGAGTTTTTACTCAGTTCAAGTTTAAAAGTTAAAATTTAATATTTGTTTTCACTGCATGTTACTTCTCCTTAAACAAAGTGTTGTTTTTGATTAATAGATTTTTGCACTTTATTTTTTTGTATTTCAATCCAATTATATTTTAAAAATATTTCAGTTGAGTGGATGATAGAAAATTGCTATTATTGTTTTTTCTTTGAAGTAAATTTAGCCCACTTTTGCTAAAATAGAAAATATAGTCTACTGATGGTGCCTTGAATACCGGTTTCTTTCATTTAATGTTCATGTTATGGGGATATTTATATAAAGGAAATTTGTCTTTTGTGTCTGTTGAAAATTAAAGATTACTGACAGAGCCATAAGAAAATATTGCTTTATTTATCTGATCATATTGTAATATATTTGTTAGGTTTTCAGTAGGTTCAATTAGGTTCACTAGACTATATGCGTCATTTAAAAATTTTTCAATGAACATTCGAACAGTCCGGCCCTCGTCTTGTAGCTGATTTTTTTATTTGGCCCTCCGTCCATTTGACTTTGACACCCCTGTTCTAGACACTTCATGAGAACATTGCATGAGCCTTATTTTCCCTCTATCCTCTCTTTCTCTCCCTCTATCCTCTCTTTCTCTCCCTTTATCCTCTCTTTCTCTCCCTCTATCCTCTCTCCCTCTATCCTCTCTTTCTCTATCCTCTCTCTCTCTATCCCCTCTCTCTCTATCCTCTCTCTCTCTATCCTCTCTCTCTCTATCCTCTCTCCCTCTATCCTCTCTCCCTCTATCCTCTCTCCCTCTATCCTCTCTCCCTCTATCCTCTCTTTCTCTTTCTCTCCCTCTATCCTCTCTTTCTCTATCCTCTCTCTCTCTATCCTCTCTCCCTCTATCCTCTCTCCCTCTATCCTCTCTTTCTCTCCCTCTATCCTCTCTCCCTCTATCCTCTCTTTCTCTCCCTCTATCCTCTCTCTCTATCCTCTCTCTCTCTATCCTCTCTCCCTCTATCCTCTCTCTCTATCCTCTCTCTCTATCCTCTCTCCCTCTATCCTCTCTCTCTATCCTCTCTCCCTATATCCTCTCTCTCTATCCTCTCTCTCTCTATCCTCTCTCTCTCTATCCTCTCTCCCTCTATCCTCTCTCCCTCTATCCTCTCTTTCTCTCCCTCTATCCTCTCTCTCTATATCCTCTCTCCCTCTAATCCCCTCTTTCTCTCCCTCTATCCTCTCTCCCTCGATCCTCTCTCCCTCTATCCTCCCTCCCTCTATCCTCTCCCTCTATCCTCTCTCCCTCTATCCCCTCTTTCTCTCCCTCTATCCTCTCTCCCTCTATCCTCTATTTCTCTCCCTATATCCTCTCTTTCACTCCCTCTATCCTCTCTCCCTCTATCCTCTCTCCCTCTATCCTCTCTCCCTCTATCCTCTCTCCCTCTATCCTCTCTTTATCTCCCTCTATCCTCTCTCCCTCTATCCTCTCTTTCTCTATCCTCTCTCTCTCTATCCTCTCTCCCTCTATCCTCTCTCCCTCTATCCCCTCTTTCTCTCCCTCTATCCTCTCTCCCTCTATCCTCTCTCTCTCTATCCTCTCTCCCTCTATCCTCTCTCCCTCTATCCCCTCTTTCTCTCCCTCTATCCTCTCTCCCTCTATCCTCTCTTTCTCTCTCTCTATCCTCTCTCTCTCTATCCTCTCTCCCTCTATCCTCTCTCTCTCTATCCTCTCTCCCTCTATCCTCTCTCTCTATCCTCTCTCTCTCTATCCTCTCTCCCTCTATCCTCTCTCCCTCTATCCTCTCTCCCTCTATCCTCTCTTTCACTCCCTCTATCCTCTCTCTCTATATCCTCTCTCCCTCTATCCCCTCTTTCTCTCCCTCTATCCTCTCTCCCTCTATCCTCTCTCCCTCTATCCTCTCTTTCTCTCCCTCTATCCTCTCTCTCTATCCTCTCTCTCTCTATCCTCTCTCCCTCTATCCTCTCTTTCTCTCCCTCTATCCTCTCTCTCTATCCTCTCTCTCTCTATCCTCTCTCCCTCTATCCTCTCCCTCTATCCTCTCTCTCTATATCCTCTCTCCCTCTATCCCCTCTTTCTCTCCCTCGATCCTCTCTCCCTCTATCCTCTCTCCCTCTATCCCCTCTTTCTCTCCCTCTATCCTCTCTCCCTCTATCCTCTATTTCTCTCCCTATATCCTCTCTTTCACTCCCTCTATCCTCTCTCCCTCTATCCTCTCTCCCTCTATCCTCTCTCCCTCTATCCTCTCTTTCTCTCCCTCTATCCTCTCTCCCTCTATCCCCTCTTTCTCTCCCTCTATCCTCTCTCTCTCTATCCTCTCTCCCTCTATCCTCTCTCCCTCTATCCCCTCTTTCTCTCCCTCTATCCTCTCTCCCTCTATCCTCTCTTTCTCTCCCTCTATCCTCTCTCTCTATCCTCTCTCTCTCTATCCTCTCTCCCTCTATCCTCTCTCTCTCTATCCTCTCTCCCTCTATCCTCTCTCTCTATCCTCTCTCTCTCTATCCTCTCTCCCTCTATCCTCTCTCCCTCTATCCTCTCTTTCACTCCCTCTATCCTCTCTCTCTATATCCTCTCTCCCTCTATCCCCTCTTTCTCTCCCTCTATCCTCTCTCCCTCTATCCTCTCTCCCTCTATCCTCTCTCCCTCTATCCTCTATTTCTCTCCCTATATCCTCTCTTTCACTCCCTCTATCCTCTTTCCCTCTATCCTCTCACCTTTTATCCTCTCTCCCTCTATCCCCTCTTTCTCTCCCTCTATCCTCTCTCCCTCTATCCTCTCTCCCTCTAATCCCCTCTTTCTCTCCCTCTATCCTCTCTCCCTCTATCCTCTCTCTCTCTATCCTCTCTCCCTTTATCCTCTCTCCCTCTATCCCCTCTTTCTCTCCCTCTATCCTCTCTCTCTTGCTCCCTCAATCCTCTCGCGCTTTCCTCTCTCCTCTCTCTCAATCTTCTCTCACGCTCTCCTCTATCCTCTCTCGCTCTCTCCCTCTATCTCTCCCTCTATCCTCTCCTACTCTCCCTCTATCCTCTCCTACTCTTCCTCTATCCTCTCTCTCCCTCTATCTCTCCCTCTATCCTCTCCTACTCTTCCTCTATCCTCTCCTACTCTTCCTCTATCCTCTCTCTGTTCACAAGCATTTCGCTACACCCGCAATAGCATCTGCTAAATATGTGTATGCAACTAAGAAGTACAATTTGATTTGAGGGCTGAATTATTGATGAACTCAGAGCTAAATGAGAAATCAGAGAGGAGAGGGACTACAGTAGTGGACTGGATGAAGGTCAGAGAGGGACTACAGTAGTGGACTGGCTGAAGGTCAGAGAGGAGAGGGACTACAGTAGTGGACTGGATGAAGGTCAGAGAGGGACTGCAGTAGTGGACTGGCTGAAGGTCAGAGAGGAGAGGGACTACAGTAGTGGATTGGATGAAGGTCAGAGAGGGACTGCAGTAGTGGACTGGATGAAGGTCAGAGAGGGACTACAGTAGTGGACTGGCTGAAGTTGAGCTTTGCCTCCCCTCTCCATATGAGACAGGATAGAGTTTGTCCAGCTAATCAACTTCCTTTCACCTCTCCTGGAGTCCGGAGCTGGGCTTCAGCCAGGGTTATACAGGTGCTCTGTGGGAAAGAAGACGTAATCAGCGTCCACTATTGATGACCTCACTACTGCCTCCTGCTGTCACTGTTCTTATCATCTGAAGAGAGATACATTTCTTATGTGGCCAAGTAAATGTGTTCTGAATTAGTGAGTTAGGAGAAGTTGGTTCCCTCTCTGACCTTCAGCCAGTCCACTACTGATGACCTCACTACTGCCACCTGGGTTAGGAGAAGTTGGTTCCCTCTCTGACCTTCAGCCCGTCCACTACTGATGACCTCACTACTGCCACCTGGGTTAGGAGAAGTTGGTTCCCTCTCCGACCTTCAGCCAGTCCACTACTGTAGTCCCTATGGTTGGCAGCTGGCCAAATGATTTGTGATATGTAGCCATCTAGAAAAGACCTCATCTGAACTATGTAGGAGGTTGAGAGAATCCCAGAGAACCAACCAATGATCTGATGCTGGCCTGTTTTTCTCAGAAGGAAGGAAGGGAGTGAGGTAGGGATGGGCAATTCTTCTTCTGTTTACTTCTTCTCTCGCTCTCTCTCGGTTCCCGTTTCTAGTCGGATGGTCAGAGATCTTCTGTCTGGTATCGTTGGTATTGTTGTTGCAAAATACTTGTTGTCAATCATTTACAGTTTGTGGCACCCTATTCCCTAGATAGAATAAAGGCCTTTTGAGACATTTGCCTAAATAGATGAGCAAACCAGAGAGAGAGATTACAGTGAACTAATCTAACCGATGGAGTCTTCCAATGAGAGGAGAGGAGAGGAGAGGAGAGGAGAGGAGAGGGAGGAAGGAGAGGGTGGGGAGGAGGAGGAGGAGGAGGAAGGAGAGGGTGGAGAGGGAGGGGGAGGAGAGGGAGGAAGGAGAGGGTGGAGAGGAGGAGGAGGAGGAAGGAGAGGAGAGGGTGGAGAGGAGAGGAGAGGAGGGAGAGGGTGGAGAGGGAGGAAGGAGAGGGTGGAGAGGAGGAGGAGGAGGAGGAAGGAGAGGGTGGAGAGGGAGGGGGAGGAGGCGGGGGGAGAAGAGGGATGCGGAGGGAGAAGTGGGATGCGGAGGGGGAGGTGAGGGAGGTGGGTGGGAGGAGAGGAAGGAGGAGGAGAGGGAGGTGGGTGGGAGGAGAGGGAGGAAGGAAAGGAGAGGGGAGTAGATGGAGGTGGGTGGGAGGAGAGGGAGGAGAGGGGAGTAGAGGGAGTTGGGTGGGAGGAGAGGGGGGCGGGTGGGAGGAGAGAGGGACGGAGGGAGGGAGGAGAGGAGAGGTAGGGAGGAAGAGGCGAAGGGAGTAGAGTAGAGGGAGGTGGGTGGGAGGAGAGGAAGGATAGAATGCAAGTGATTGGGTTTCTGAGAGGAGGATAGTGTGGAAGATAGATAAGGAAAGGAGAGGGATGTAGAGGTGGAGAATATAAGATGGAGGAGGGAAGACGAGAGGAGAGAAAAGGGGGATGATCAGAGCGCATGACATCCTCACTGACCTCATTAAGGTCCTCTCTTCCTGCCATATCTTCCTGTATGCCAGCACCGTTTACTCACTTCCTGTGTGTGTGTGACATTGCCAGGGCAGCACCACCTCTTTATGTGATCAGTGACACACTCTGCTTTGACTGTGGGCCGGTCCCCTCTCCTTTGACTGTGGGCCGGTCCCCTCTCCTTTGACTGTGGGCCGGTCCCCTCTCCTTTGACTGTGGGCCGGTCCCCTCTCATTAGACTGTGGGCCGGTCCCCTCTCCTTAGACTGTGGGCCGGTCCCCTCTCCTTAGACTGTGGGCCGGTCCCCTCTCCTTTGACTGTGGGCCGGTCCCCTCTCCTATGACTGTGGGCCGGTCCCCTCTCCTTTGACTGTGGGCCGGTCCCCTCTCCTTTGACTGTGGGCCGGTCCCCTCTCCTTTGACTGTGGGCCGGTCCCCTCTCATTAGACTGTGGGCCGGTCCCCTCTCCTTAGACTGTGGGCCGGTCCCCTCTCCTTAGACTGTGGGCCGGTCCCCTCTCCTTAGACTGTGGGCCGGTCCCCTCTCCTTTGACTGTGGGCCGGTCCCCTCTCCTTTGACTGTGGGCCGGTCCCCTCTCCTTTGACTGTGGGCCGGTCCCCTCTCCTTTGACTGTGGGCCGGTCCCCTCTCCTTTGACTGTGGTCCGGTCCCCTCTCCTTTGACTGTGGGCCGGTCCCCTCTCCTTAGACTGTGGGCCGGTCCCCTCTCCTTTGACTGTAGGCCGGTCCCCTCTCCTTAGACTGTGGGCCGGTCCCCTCTCCTTAGACTGTGGGCCGGTCCCCTCTCCTTTGACTGTGGGCCGGTCCCCTCTCCTTTGACTGTGGGCCGGTCCCCTCTCCTTTGACTGTGGGCCGGTCCCCGTCCGGTAACTAGCTCCCCTCTCCTTCCAGTCCTGTCAGGTAACTAGCTCCCCTCTCCTTCCAGTCCTGTCAGGTAACTAGCTTCCCTCTCCTTCCAGTCCTGTCCGGTAACTAGCTCCCCTCTCCTTCCAGTCTATCAGGTAACTAGCTCCCCTCCCCTCTCCTTCCAGTCCTGTCTGGTAACTAGCTCCCCTCTCCTTCCAGTCCTGTCTGGTAACTAGCTCCCCTCTCCTTCCAGTCCTGCCCGGTAACTAGCTCCCCTCTCCTTCCAGTCCTGTCAGGTAACTAGTGCCCCTCTCCTTCCAGTCCTGTCCGGTAACTAGCTCCCTTCTCCTTCCAGTCCTGTCTGGTAACTAGCTCCCCTCCCCTCTCCTTCCAGTCCGGTCAGGTAACTAGCTCCCCTCTCCTTCCTGTCTTATCAGGTAACTAGCTCCCCTCTCCTTCCAGTCCTGTCTGGTAACTAGCTCCCCTCTCCTTCCAGTCCTGTCTGGTAACTAGCTCCCCTCTCCTTCCAGTCCTATAAGGTAACTAGCTCCCCTCTCCTTCCAGTCCGTTCAGGTAACTAGCTCCCCTCTCCTTCCAGTCCTGTCTGGTAACTAGCTCCCCTCTCCTTCCAGTCCTGTCAGATAACTAGCTCCCTTCTCCTTCCAGTCCTGTCTGGTAACTAGCTCCCCTCTCCTTCCAGTCCTGTCTGGTAACTAGCTCCCCTCTCCTTCCAGTCCTGTCAGATAACTAGCTCCCCTCTCCTTCCAGTCCTGTCAGGTAACTAGCTCCCCTCTCCTTCCAGTCTATCAGGTAACTAGCTCCCCTCTCCTTCCAGTCCTGTCAGGTAACTAGCTCCCCTCTTCTTCCAGTCCTGTCTGGTAACTAGCTCCCCTCTCCTTCCAGTCCTATCAGGTAACTAGCTCCCCTCTCCTTCCAGTCCTGTCAGATAACTAGCTCCCCTCTCCTTCCAGTCCGTTCAGGTAACTAGCTCCCCTCTCCTTCCAGTCCTGTCTGGTAACTAGCTCCCCTCTCCTTCCAGTCCTGTCAGATAACTAGCTCCCCTCTCCTTCCAGTCCTGTCAGGTAACTAGCTCCCCTCTCCTTCCAGTCTATCAGGTAACTAGCTCCCCTCTCCTTCCAGTCCTGTCAGGTAACTAGCTCCCCTCTCCTTCCAGTCTATCAGGTAACTAGCTCCCCTATCCTTCCAGTCCTGTCAGGTAACTAGCTCCCCTCTCCTTCCAGTCCTATCAGGTAACTAGCTCCCCTCTCCTTCCAGTCCTGTCAGGTAACTAGCTCAAGCATCACACATTCCTCCTTTATTCATATTAACATTGCTAGTTTTCAGAAGAGGTGAAAAAGAGAGAGGGGGGAGAGGTGAAAAAGACAGAGAGAGGGGAAGAGATGGAGAGGGGACGAGTTGGAGAGAGAGAGAGGGGAAGAGATGGAGAGGGGATGACATGGAGAGAGAGAGAGGGGAAGAGATGGAGAGAGAGAGAGGGGAAGAGATGGAGAGAGAGAGAGGGGAAGAGATGGAGAGAGAGAGAGAGGAAGAGATGGGTAGAGAGAGGGGAAGAGATGGAGAGGGGACGAGATGGAGAGAGAGAGGGGAAGAGATGGAGAGGGGACGAGATGGAGAGAGAGAGAGGGGAAGAGATGGAGAGGGGAAGAGATGGAGAGAGGGGACGATATGGAGAGAGAGAGGGGAACAGATAGGGAGAGAGAGGGGAAGAGATGGAGAGGGGACGAGATGGAGAGAGAGAGAGGGGAAGAGATGGAGAGAGGGGAAGAGATGGAGAGAGGGGAAGAGATGGAGAGAGGGGACGATATGGAGAGAGAGAGGGGAAGAGATAGGGAGAGAGAGGGGAAGAGATGGAGAGGGGACGAGATGGAGAGAGAGAGAGAGGGGAAGAGATGGAGAGGGGAAGAGATGGAGAGAGAGAGGGGAAGAGATGGAGAGGGGACGAGATGGAGAGAGAGAGAGGGGAAGAGATGGAGAGGGGACGAGATGGAGAGAGAGAGAGGGGAAGAGATGGAGAGAGGGGACGATATGGAGAGAGAGAGGGGAAGAGATGGAGAGGGGAAGAGATGGAGAGAGGGGACGATATGGAGAGAGAGAGGGGAAGAGATAGGGAGAGAGAGGGGAAGAGATGGAGAGGGGACGAGATGGAGAGAGGGAGAGAGGGGAAGAGATGGAGAGGGGAAGAGATGGAGAGAGAGAGGGGAAGAGATGGAGAGAGGGAGAGGGGAAGAGATGGGGAGAGAGAGGGGACGGGATGGGGAAGAGATGGGGAGAGAGAGGGGAAGAGATGGGGAGAGATGGAGAGAGAGAGAGGGGAGGAGATGGGGAGAGAGAGCGGAAGAGATGGGGAGAGAGAGTGGAAGAGATGGAGAGAGGGGAAGAGATGGAGAGAGAGGGGAAGAGATGGACAGAGAGGGGAAGAGATGGGGAGAGAGAGGGGAAGAGATGGATAGAGAGGGGAAGAGATGGGGAGAGAGAGGGGAAGAGGTGGAGAGAGAGAGGGGGGAAGAGATGGAGAGAGAGAGAGGGGAAGAGATGGGGAGAGAGAGGTGTGTGTGTGTGTGTGTGTGTGTGTGTGTGTGTGTGTGTGTGTGTGTGTGTGTGTGTGTGTGTGTGTGTGTGTGTGTGTGTGTGTGTGTGTGTGTGTGTGTGTGTAAATGCAACAGAACAATTTTGCTGAGTTACAGTTCATAGAAGTCAGTCAATTGAAATACATTAATGGATATGAGTTTTGGTATGAAAGTGGATGTGTGTTTTGTTGTGGATGTGTGTTTTAGTGTGGATGTGTGTTTTGGAGTGGATGTGTGTTTTGGTGTGGATGTGTGTTTTGTTGTGGATGTGTGTTTTGGTATGAAAGTGGATGTGTGTTTTGGTGTGGATGTGTGTTTTGGTGTGGATGTGTGTTTTGGTGTGGATGTGTGTTTTGGTGTGGATGTGTGTTTTGGTATGAAAGTGGATGTGTGTTTTGGTGTGGATGTGTGTTTTGGAGTGGATGTGTGTTTTGGTGTGGATGTGTGTTTTAGTGTGGATGTGTGTTTTGGTGTGGATGTGTGTTTTGGTGTGGATGTGTGTTTTGGTGTGGATGTGTGTTTTGGTGTGGATGTGTGTTGTGGTGTGGATGTGTGTTTTGGTATGAAAGTGGATGTGTGTTTTGGAGTGGATGTGTGTTTTGGTGTGGATGTGTGTTTTGGTGTGGATGTGTGTTTTGGTGTGGATGTGTGTTTTGGTATGAAAGTGGATGTGTGTTTTTGTATGAAAGTGGATGTGTGTTTTGGTATGAAAGTGGATGTGTGTGTGTGTGTGTGTGTGTGTGTGTGTGTGTGTGTGTGTGTGTGTGTGTGTGTGTGTGTGTAAATGCAACAGTTTCAACAATTTTGCTGAGTTACAGTTCATAGAAGTCAGTCAATTGAAATACATTAATGGATATGAGTTTTGGTATGAAAGTGGATGTGTGTTTTGTTGTGGATGTGTGTTTTAGTGTGGATGTGTGTTTTGGAGTGGATGTGTGTTTTAGTGTGGATGTGTGTTTTGGTATGAAAGTGGATGTGTGTTTTGGTGTGGATGTGTGTTTTGGAGTGGATGTGTGTTTTGGTGTGGATGTGTGTTTTGGTGTGGATGTGTGTTTTGGTGTGGATGTGTGTTTTAGTGTGGATGTGTGTTTTAGTTTGGATGTGTGTTTTGGTGTGGATGTGTGTTTTGGTGTGGATGTGTGTTTTGGTGTGGATATGTGTTTTGGTATGAACGTGGATGTGTGTTTTGGTGTGGATGTGTGTTTTGGTATGAAAGTGGGTGTGTGTTTTTGTATGAAAGTGGATGTGTGTTTTGGTATGAAAGTGGGTGTGTGTTTTTGTATGAAAGTGGATGTGTGTTTTGGTATGAAAGTGGATGTGTGTTTTGGTGTGGATGTGTGTTTTGGTGTGGATGTGTGTTTTGGTATGAAAGTGGATGTGTGTTTTGGTGTGGATGTGTGTTTTGCGCTCTACCTACAGTAGACTACCCTCACTGTTATTGGGACATGGGAAGTGCAGGCTTGTAGTAGTTGAATAGGTTCTAAGCCAGCTGGGAAGTGGAGGCTCGTTGTAGTTGAATAGGTTCTAAGCCAGCTGGGAAGTGGAGGCTCGTTGTAGTTGAATAGGTTCTAAGCCAGCTGGGAAGTGGAGGCTCGTTGTAGTTGAATAGGTTCTAAGCCAGCTGGGAAGTGCAGGCTCGTTGTAGTTGAATAGGTTCTAAGCCAGCTGGGAAGTGCAGGCTCGTTGTAGTTGAATAGGTTCTAAGCCAGCTGGGAAGTGCAGGCTCGTTGTAGTTGAATAGGTTCTAAGCCAGCTGGGAAGTGCAGGCTCGTTGTAGTTGAATAGGTTCTAAGCCAGCTGGGAAGTGCAGGATCGTTGTAGTTGAATAGGTTCTAAGCCAGCTGGGACGTTCAGGCTCGTTGTAGTTGAATAGGTTCTAAGCCAGCTGGGACGTGCAGGCTGGTTGTAGTTGAATAGGTTCTAAGCCAGCTGGGACGTGCAGGCTCGTTGTGATGTGTCTTCTAACACAACTCCCTCTGCCGTGTGTGTGTGTGTGTGTGTGTGTGTGTGTGAGTCTGCTAAATGACTCACTACTGTAGTGTCTCTGGATCAGAGAGTCTGCTAAATGACTCACTACTGTAAGTGTCTCTGGATCAGAGAGTCTGTTAAATGACTCACTACTGTAGTGTCTCTGGATCAGAGAGTCTGCTAAATGACTCACTACTGTAAGTCTCTCTGGATAAGAGAGTCTGCTAAATGACTCACGACTGTAGAGTCTCTGGATCAGAGAGACTGCTAAATGACTCACGACTGTAGAATCTCTGGATCAGAGAGACTGCTAAATGACTCACGACTGTAGAGTCTCTGGATCAGAGAGACTGCTAAATGACTCACGACTGTAGAATCTCTGGATCAGAGAGACTGCTAAATGACTCACGACTGTAGAGTCTCTGGATCAGAGAGACTGCTAAATGACTCACGACTGTAGAATCTCTGGATCAGAGAGACTGCTAAATGACTCACGACTGTAGAGTCTCTGGATCAGAGAGTCTGTTAAATGACTCACATGTATGTGTTCTCCTAACCCTCCTCCCTGTCTCTCCTGTAGTCTTCAGAGTTGGATGAAATCCTTGATGAGCTGCAGTGTGTCCAGCCCTCCTCCCTCCCCTCCTCCCTGGACAAACAGACTATCATCAACGACATACTGCACATCACCCAGGAAACCAGCCCTGGCAACCCCAACGCCATGGCAACACAGCAGCAGCAGAGGGGCATGCAGCGAGGCATGGGGCCAGGCAGTGAGTGTGTCTCTCTCACACACACACACACACACACACACACACACACACACACACACACACATCTGACAGGCACATACATATACAGTACAGTACAAGTACTGTCTCACACTCCCTCCTAGACACACACACACACACACACACACACACACACACACACACACACACACACAGATACTAAAACCTGCCCTCATAAACAGCTGCTCAATGTATGTGACTGGTCAGTACGTCAGTGTGTCAATCATTATGTAGCGTAGACCATGTTACCATGTAGACCATGTTACCGTGTAGACCATGTTACAGTGTAGACCATGTTACAGTGTAGACCATGTTACAGTGTAGACCATGTTGCAGTGTAGATCATGTTACAGTGTAGACCATGTTACAGTGTAGACCATGTTACAGTGTAGACCATGTTACCGTGTAGACCATGTTACAGTGTAGACCATGTTACAGTGTAGACCATGTTACCGTGTAGACCATGTTACCGTGTAGACCATGTTACAGTGTAGACCATGTTACAGTGTAGACCATGTTGCAGTGTAGACCATGTTACCGTGTAGACCATGTTACAGTGTAGACCATGTTACCGTGTAGACCATGTTACAGTGTAGACCATGTTACAGTGTAGACCATGTTACCGTGTAGACCATGTTACAGTGTAGACCATGTTACAGTGTAGACCATGTTACAGTGTAGACCATGTTACCGTGTAGACCATGTTACAGTGTAGACCATGTTACAGTGTAGACCATGTTGCAGTGTAGACCATGTTACCGTGTAGACCATGTTACAGTGTAGACCATGTTACCGTGTAGACCATGTTACAGTGTAGACCATGTTACAGTGTAGACCATGTTACCGTGTAGACCATGTTACAGTGTGGACCATGTTACAGTGTAGACCATGTTACAGTGTAGACCATGTTACAGTGTAGACCATGTTACCGTGTAGACCATGTTACAGTGTAGACCATATTACCATGTAGACCATGTTACCGTGTAGACCATGTTACCGTGTAGACCATGTTACAGTGTAGACCATGTTACAGTGTAGACCATGTTACCGTGTAGACCATGTTACCGTGTAGACCATGTTACCGTGTAGACCATGTTACAGTGTAGACCATGTTACAGTGTAGACCATGTTACAGTGTAGACCATGTTACCGTGTAGACCATATTACCGTGTAGACCATATTACCGTGTAGACCATGTTACAGTGTAGACCATATTACCATGTAGACCATGTTACAGTGTAGACCATGTTACAGTGTAGACCATGTTACCGTGTAGACCATGTTACCGTGTAGACCATGTTACCGTGTAGACCATGTTACAGTGTAGACCATGTTACAGTGTAGACCATGTTACCGCGTAGACCATGTTACCGTGTAGACCATGTTACAGTGTAGACCATGTTACAGTGTAGACCATGTTACAGTGTAGACCATGTTACCGTGTAGACCATATTACCGTGTAGACCATGTTACCGTGTAGACCATGTTACCGTGTATCCGATTAGCATGTTTTATTTATCTCAAATGTGTCACTACACCTGCTCTCTCTCTCTCACTCTGTCACTCACTCACTCATTCACTCACTGTCACTCACTCACTCACTCACTCACTCACTCACTCACTCACTCACTCACTCACTCACTCACTCACTCACTCACTGTCACTCACTCACTCACTCTCTCTCTCTCTCTCACTCTGTCACTCACTCACTCACTCTCTCTCACTGTCACTCACTCACTCCTTCACTCACTCTCTCACACTCTCTAGACTACGGATGTCCGGGGGGCCAGGGTCCAGGTAAGGGTTTGCCTTTGAGGAGTGTATCCCTGGATATGAACATGTCAGGGGGCCGGCCCCCGCAGGGCCAGTATCCCCCCATGAGGACCCCCAGCCACTACACACTACAGCAGCAGCAGCAAGGCATCATGGGAAACCACGCCGCCGTGATGTCCAACCAGGCCAACCTCGCAGGTGGGTGGAGCCGTCAGAGCGAAGGCTCACGCTTTTATTTGTGTATTTTCCCTGATCTACAAATACTCAACAAACATTTACATTTACAGTAATTTAGCAGATGTTCTTGACCTTTTCATGCTATGTAGTACGAGGTTTCCCTGGTCAGGAGTCATCGAAGTCAGCACTCAAAGAAACGTGTGTAACGGAATACACTCGCTGCCCCTCTCTATGCTACCGGCTGACACGTCAGCTTTTTCTCTCTCTCTCTCTCTCTCTCTCTCTGTGGGGACCGATGACACGTCACAGTGAGTCACTTCCTGTTTCCGTGCAGGAAGTTGAGGGAGTCGGAGTCACCCACACACACAGACACACACTGCCAGCTCCTCTCCTCTCACTTTCATTTTGACTCACAGACGGGCCACGGCACTCTGTCTCACAGACGGGCCACGGCACTCTGACTCACAGACGGGCCACGGCACTCTGACTCACAGACGGGCCACAGAAACGCCCACTCTGAAAACGACCTCTAACCCCTGAACTGTGGTTGGGGGGATACTGGCAAATGTGGGAAGTGTGAACAAAATGAAGTTGACTTCTGTCCTTGTAGATGGGCGGTATATTGATGTCCCTCACTTTTTCCCTCTGACACTCCCCACACATTTACTCACTCACGTGATCTCTCTCTCCCTCCCTCCGTCTACCCCCCCCCCCCCCCCCCTCCAGGTCTAGTGAGTGGTCCTCGGCAGGGCATTCAGGAGGAGGGGGGTTGGGGTCCTGGGGGCCCGGGTCAGAGCGGTTCAGCCTCGGTCCCTCCTCCTGGGGCCCCAGGTCAGCAGGGGACGATGCACAGCCGTATGGGGCCCAACCCTGGAGGCCCCGGGGGCCTCATGAGACCCAGCAGTCTACCAGGACCTGCACCCAGGCAGATGCTGCAGTCGCAGATGATGGTCAACGGTGAGACTGCATATCTACCGTTTCTAGTTCTATGCCAGGGTTGCTCTAGAATATATATTTGTCATGGTCTATCCACTTCACAGATCAGTGTTTCTCATCATTGGGCTTGGGGACCCACCAATTGATGTAACATATTTGGGATAAAGCTGACACCTGCTGGCCAGTCAGAGGAACAACACCCTGATACACTGTCTAATGCCAGTTGTCATATTTTTTTTTATTTAACCTTGATTTAACTAGACAAGTCAGTTAAGAACAAATTCTTATTTACAATGACGGCCTACACCGGGTAACAGTGGGTTAACTGCCTTGTTCAGGGACAAAACAACATGTTTACCTTGTCAGCTCGGGGATCCGGTCTAGCAACCTTTCAGTTACTGGTCCAACACTCTAACCACTAAGCAACTTACCTATCTCGAGCAGCTCAGTCTGGTTTGGGCATGGGGTTAATAAAGTTATATATACATTTTAATGTCTCTCTCTAATAAAGTTATATTCATTTGAACATTTCTCTCTAAAGAGATGAGTATAGGGTTAGTAAAGTTATATTAATTTGATTCTGTCCATAAAGAGATGGGGTTAATAAAGCTATATTATTTGAATCTCTATAGATCGCCATGGGGTTAATAAAGATATATTATTTGAATCTCTCTCTCTTTAAAGAGATGGGCATGGGTTTAATAAAGTTATATTATTTGAATCTCTATAGATAGCCATGGGGTTAATAAAGTTATATTTTTTGAATCTCTATAGATAGCCATGGGGTTAATAAAGTTATATTATTTGAATCTCTCTCTCTATATAGATGGGCATGGGATTAATAAAGTTATATTCATTTGAATCTCTGTCCATAAAGAGATGGGCATGGGGTTAATAATGGTATACTACATGGCCAAAAGTATGTGGACACCTCCATTCCAAAATCATGGTCATTAATAGGGAGTTGGTTCCCCCTTTGCTGCTATAACCTCCTCCACTCTTCTGTGAAGGCTTTCCACTAGATGTTGGAACATTGCTGCTATAACAGCCTCCACTCTTCTGGGAAGGCTTTCCACTAGATGTTGGAACATTGCTGCTATAACAGCCTCCACTCTTCTGGGAAGGCTTTCCAC
The DNA here is from genome assembly GCF_045791955.1 of Oncorhynchus clarkii lewisi. NCBI lineage: Eukaryota > Metazoa > Chordata > Actinopteri > Salmoniformes > Salmonidae > Oncorhynchus > Oncorhynchus clarkii. Next base: position 16,945 of record NW_027259066.1, on the reverse strand, counting down.
TAGATGTAGGAACATTGCTGCTATAACAGCCTCCAATCTCCTGGGAAGGCTTTCCACTAGATGTTGATGATCTTTTTAAGTGGGAGAACTTGCACAATTGGTGGCTGACTAAATACTTTTTTGCCCCACTGTATATATAGATGGGCATGGAGTTAATAAAGTTATATTATTTGAATTTCTATATATAGATGGGCATGAGGTTAATAACATTATATTATTTGAATATCTCTCTCTATATATATATAGATGGGCTTGGTGTTAATAAAGTTAAATTATTTGAATCTATATATAGATAGCCATGGGGTAAATAAAGTTATATTATTTGAATCTCTCCCTCTTTAAAGAGATGGGCATGCGGGCCCACCAGTTCTCCCAGCAACAGGCTCCACCCAATCAGACGGCTCCATGGCCAGACAGCATGATACCTATTGAGGCCTTCAACCAGAACAGGTAACCAGCCCTCCGTACTACTCTACTGGACACTACATGAGACTACTTTACACGGGCCTCTGTCCTACAATCACTACTGCAGCGACCGTACCAGAACATGTCACACACTGTACCAGAACCTGCCACATCCTTCTTTTACCAGAACCGTTGTCTGTCGGCGCTGGAGCAACTCTTATAGTTCAGACTAACCACTTTAAAACGGTTTGGATCAGTTAACTACAGCACAGAGAAGTGGTTAAAATAACTTATGGTTATTTAACCTTCCCCCCTTCTCTCCCTCTTCCCCCTCCCCTCTTCTCCCTACCCTTCTCTTCCTCTCCTTCCCTCCCCCTTCTCTTCCTCTCCCTCCCTCCCTCCCCTTCTCTTCCTCTCCCTCCCTCCCTCCCCTTCTCTCCCTCTCCAGGTCTGTGTATGCCCCCCAGCAGGAGGAGGAGGTGTTGTGTGGGGGTCCGGGGCCCGGCGGCCAGGGGACTGGGGGTCCTGGTGAGGGGGGTTCTAGTGATGAGGGGGCTCTCATGTCACAGCTCTACACAGTGCTGAAGGACTTTGATGGCCTGGAGGAGATAGACAGAGCCCTGGGGATACCTACTCTGATGGGACAGGTACGATTCAGCAGTCACTGTAGTGTTTTTCATCTATTAATATCCCTCTATCCCTCTCTCTTAACTACTCTGTGATCAGTCCATTCCTCTATCTCTGATCCCTCTCTTCTATCTATCTTCTCTTCTTCTCTCTGGGGACACTCACCTGTCACTAGAGTTGTCCTTCTTTTTGTAATCTAGGCCTATACAGTCTATTTCTCCTCCTCTATCTCTACTCTGTTCCCATAGAGTTTAGAGTTTGGGGAAGCTATTTTTTCATCAGCCCCGGCTAGAGACCCATTAGGAGCTCAGCCCCGGCTAGAGACACATTCGGAGCTCAGCCCCGGCTAGAGACACATTAGGAGCTCAGCCCCGGCTAGAGACACGTTCGTAGCTCAGCCCCGGCTAGAGACTCATTAGGAGCTCAGCCCCGGCTAGAGACACATTCGGAGCTCAGCCCCGGCTAGAGACACATTCGGAGCTCAGCCCCGGCTAGAGACACATTCGGAGCTCAGCCCCGGCTAGAGACACATTCGGAGCTCAGCCCCGGCTAGAGACACATTCGGAGCTCAGCCCCGGCTAGAGACTCGTTCGGAGCTCAGCCCCGGCTAGAGACTCGTTCGGAGCTCAGCCCCGGCTAGAGACTCGTTCGGAGCTCAGCCCCGGCTAGAGACTCGTTCGGAGCTCAGCCCCGGCTAGAGACTCATTCGGAGCTCAGCCCCGGCTAGAGACTCATTCGGAGCTCAGCCCCGGCTAGAGGATCCGAGAAGATCAGGCTTTTTTTTATTAAACACAATTCATGCAATTCTACGACACAACATGAATGGAGACAGACTAGCACAATCTTTAATGAAATACCACAAAAAAGTTATCTGCAACAACCTGGTGTTGAATCTAACCATATGATATAATCTCAGCCTGCGAAAAGGAGAAACTTTACAAGATGACATCATCTATCCTGAAGGAGGAAGTTATGTGACATCATCTAGCCTGAAGGAAGAAGTTATGTGACATCATCTAGCCTGAAGGAGGAAGTTATGTGACATCATCTAGCCTGAAGTAGGAAGTTATGTGACATCATCTAGCCTGAAGGAGGAAGTTATGTGACATCATCTAGCCTGAAGTAGGAAGTTATGTGACATCATCTAGCCTGAAGGAGGAAGTTATGTGACATCATCTAGCCTGAAGGAGGAAGTTATGTGACATCATCTAGCCTGAAGTAGGAAGTTATGTGACATCATCTAGCCTGAAGGAAGAAGTTATGTGACATCATCTAGCCTGAAGGAGCAAGTTATGTGACATCATCTAGCCTGAAGGAGGAAGTTATGTGACATCATCTAGCCTGAAGGAGCAAGTTATGTGACATCATCTAGCCTGAAGGAAGAAGTTATGTGACATCATCTAGCCTGAAGGAAGAAGTTATGTGACATCATCTAGCCTGAAGGAGGAAGTTATATTGCCCTAAGCCAATGATAAAGACTGAGTGTACACACTCACCAGGGCTATGGGCCAATAAGATGGGCTGTAGGCCTACTGTCAACTCAATTTGGGAGTTGAGAATTTTGATAACTAAAGACAGATCTGTTTTTTTGTTCTTTGTCTTTTGTGTTTTCCCCGCTATGCATTTTGGAATATTTGGTCTGGGATTATTTTAGATGTGTTTTCACTGACCGCCTCATCTCAACAGTCAGCTATTTGCCGCGTGCTGCTAACAAAATTCCTTTTGTAATTTGTGATGTCAAACGATCCACAGCTAAATCATGCTCTCTCGTGTAGTATTTTGAAATATGTTATTCCACTTTGTACAGACAGGAATAATTTATATAATAAATGTTTTATTTAACTAGACAAGTCAGTTAAGAACAAATTCTTATTTACATAATGACAGCCTGGGAACAGTGGGTTAACTTGCGGAGGACCACTGGTTACTTGTGCACTTGTGGAGGTCAGTGCCGTTTAAGATGAGGGAGGACTCCAAAATATATTTTCATGAGCACGGCTTTATTAACCTACACTATGAATGACAGTTTACAACGTAGGGGTACACAGGTCGACAGAAAATGTTTAGGTGACACTTTCAATACCACCTTGTACACTCTTGTCTGCATCTAGCTGATCTAGAGTCTAATCATTAGTCCAACAGTTGCAAACAAGAGTTTCTATTGGACAAATTCAGGTATGTTTATCCCCGTTTCGTTATGTTTGCTTCCGTTTAAGAAAAAAGAAAATTCAACAGAATAGGCAGAATGAATACACCCCTGGTCACGTGTAAACACAGTTCACATTTATAGCAGCCACGTTGTATTCCTTCTCGGATCTATGCGCTCTCTTCCTGTCACCTGTTCCCTTCTCTTGTGGACTTCAATGAACACCAGCTGTACAGTTGAAGTCAGATGTTTACATACAGTACACCTTAGCCAAATACATTTAAACATTTAATCCTAGTAAAAACTCCCTGTCTTAGGTCAGTTAGGATTACCACTTTATTTTAAGAATGTGAAATGTCAGAATAGTAGTAGAGAGAATTATTTATTTCAGCTTTTATTTCTTTCATCACATTCCCAGTGGGTCAGAAGTTTACATACTCAATTAGTATTTGGTAGCATTGCCTTTAAATTATTTAACTTGGGTCAAACATTTTGGGTAGCCTTCCACAAGCTTCCCGCAATGAGTTGTGTGAATTCTGGCCCATTCCTCCTGACAGAGCTGGTGTAACTGAGTCAGGTTTGTAGACCTTGCTCACACACACTTTTTCGGTTCGGCCCACAAATGTTCTATAGGATTGGGGTCAGGGCTTTGTGATGGCCACTCCAATACTTGACTTTGTTGTCCTTAAGCCATTTTGCCACGACTTTGGAAGTATGCTTGGGGTCATTGTTCACTTGGAAGACCCATTTGCGACCAAGCTTTTAACTTCCTGACTGATGTCATGAGATGTTGCTTCAATATATCCACATACTTTTCTTTCCTCATGATGCCATCTTTTTTGTGAAGTGCACCAGTCCCTCTTGCAGCAAAGCCCCCCCACAACATGATGCTGCCACCCCCGCACTTCACAGTTGGGATGGTGTTCTTCGGCTTGCAAGCCCCCCCCTTTTTCCTCCAAACATAACGATGGTCATTATGGCCAAACAGTTCTATTTTTGTTTCATTAGACCAGGGGGCATTTCTCCAAAAAGTACGATCTTTGTCCCCATGTGCAGTTGCAAACCGTAGTCTGTTTTTTTTATGGGGGTTTTGGAGCGGTGGCTTCTTCCTTGCTGAGCGGCCTTTCAGGTTATGTCGATATAGGACTCATTTTACTGTGGATATAGATACTTTTGTACCCGTTTCCTCCAGCATCTTCACAAGGTCCTTTGCTGTTCTGGGATTGATTTGCACTTTTCGCACCAAAGTTAGCTAACATAGGATCCCTCTGGTCTAGCCAGCTAGCCAACATAGCATCCCTCTGTTATAGCCAACTAGCTAACATAGCATCCCTCTGTTCTAGCTAGCTAGCTAACATAGCATCCCTCTATTATAGCCAGCTAGCTAAAATAGCATCCCTCTGTTATAGCCAGCTAGCTAACATAGCATCCCTCTGTTATACCAGCTACCTAACATAGCATCCCTCTGTTATAGCCAACTAGCTAACATAGCATCCCTCTGTTATAGCCAGCTAGCTAACATAGCATCCCTCTGTTATAGCCAGCTAGCTAACATAGCATCCCTCTGTTATAGCCAGCTAGCTAATATAGCATCCCTCTGCTTGATCAGGTTGTTTCAGTAGGCTAAACTAGCTAGCTGCGTTTGCTAGCTAAGTAAGTGAAACTGAAAGTGAAAAGAAAATACAATCTCTCTCTCCTTTGCTTCTCCTTCATTTTTGAAGAAATGTATTTGTTCAAACTGTTCAACTATTGTCTTTCTCTCTCTTTGAGTCAACTACTCACTACATTGTATGCACTGCAGTGCTAGCTAGCTGTAGCTTATGCTTTCAGTACTAGATTCATTCTCTGGTCCTTTGATTGGGTGGACAACATGTCAGTTCATGCTTCAAGAGCTCTGATAGGTTGGAGGATGTCCTCCGGAAGTTGTCATAATTACTGTGTAAGTCTATTGAAGGGGGTGAGAACCACAAGCCTCCTAGGTTTTGTATTGAAGTCAATGTACCCAGAGGAGGACAGACGCTACCTGTCCTCTGGCTACACCATGGTGCTACCCTACAGAGTGCTGTTGAGGCTACTGTAGATCTTCATTGCAAAACAGTGTGTTATAAATTATTTGGTGACGTGAATATATTTAGTGCCTAAAAAGGATAACTTTTTAAATTCATTAAAAAATATATATTTTTATGAAATTCACTGAGGAGGATGGTCCTCCCCTTCCTCCTCGGTGGAGTCTCCATTGCTCCCGTTCTTTATTGTCTCTTGTCTATTTTCTGTCTAAATACATCGTATCCTCTCGTCTCCTGTCTTTCTCCGGGGTCAGTCTGTAGATCAGGACCAGTTCTCTTCAGACCCGTCCATGTTGTTGGACCAGAAGCCTTCAGTGTACGGCCAGCAGGACCCCCCACCCGGCTCCCATCTAGCCCAGAGAGGATACCACGACCCTGGGTCCGGCAGACCCATGCAGGACCCCCCACCAGGCTCCCATCTAGCCCAGAGAGGATACCACGACCCTGGGTCCGGCAGACCCATGCAGGACCCCACAGGTAGGGCTGAGAATTGGCAATCAGGGAGTTCACAATTCAATATTATCACGTTATGGAGGATCACAATTCAATCCGTATTGCGATTGTATATCACGATTCTACATGTTATTGCAATTTGATATTCTGAACATCACTATGTTGTTGCTTCAGAGAGACATGAGAAAATTATAACTTTTACATTTTTTATGATTGTTACCTTGGCTCAGAGTAATTGTGATTCTCAACTGAATGGATCCCCCCCCCCCTCCCCCACTTCTACCCACAGGGCAAGGCTTCCACCCCATGGCTGGCCAGATGAGCCCCAGACCAGGATACCCCATCATGAGGATGCAGCAACGACCAGGGCTGAGGCCCCAAGGGGTGGTTCCTAACCAGCCTAATACACTGAGGTTACAGCTGCAGCACCGGCTACAGGTACAACAGGTACCGAGACAGACAGACAGACAGACAGGAAAGGTACAGACTGGGGAATGGTACAGAACACAGACTGGGGAATGGTACAGAACACAGACTGGGGAATGGTACAGAACACAGACTGGGGAATGGTACAGAACACAGACTGGGGAATGGTAGAGAACAGGGAAGTATACAAATGAATGTATCATCATTGTTTAGCTGGCTAGTAGGCTAGCTACTCCTTTCAAAGTGTTTATCGTTAACATACCTGTTAACCTGTTACCTGTTAACCTGTTCTCCTCAGAACCGCCAGCCAATGATGATCCAGATGAGTGGTGTGTCCAATATGAACCCAACTTTACAGTCCAACAACCCCAACCAGGTAACTGAGATTATATATCAATATGATCCTCTACAGTCCAACAACCCCAACCAGGTAACTGAGATTATATATCAATATGAACCTCTACAGTCCAACAACCCCAACCAGGTAACTGAGATTACATATCAATATGATCCTCTACAGTCCAACAACCCAACCAGGTCATTTACTGAGATTATATATCAATATGAACCTCTACAGTCCAACAACCCCACCAGGTAACTGAGATTATATATCAATATGATCCTCTACAGTCCAACAACCCCAACCAGGTAATTTACTGAGATTATATATCAATATGATCCTCTACAGTACAACAACCCCAACCAGGTAATTTACTGAGATTATATATCAATATGATCCTCTACAGTCCAACAACCCCAACCAGGTAATTTACTGAGATTATATATCAATATGAACCTCTACAGTCCAACAACCCCAACCAGGTAACTGAGATTATATATCAATATGAACCTCTACAGTCCAACAACCCCAACCAGGTAACTGAGATTATATATCAATATGATCCTCTATAGTCCAACAACCCCAACCAGGTAATTTACTGAGATTATATATCAATATGATCCTCTACAGTCCAACAACCCCAACCAGGTAACTGAGATTATATATCAATATGATCCTCTACAGTCCAACAACCCCAACCAGGTAACTGAGATTATATATCAATATGATCCTCTACAGTCCAACAACCCCAACCAGGTAATTTACTGAGATTATATATCAATATGATCCTCTACAGTCCAACAACCCCAACCAGGTAACTGAGATTATATATCAATATGAACCTCTACAGTCCAACAACCCCAACCAGGTAACTGAGATTATATATCAATATAAACCTCTACAGTCCAACAACCCCAACCAGGTAACTGAGATTATATATCAATATGAACCTCTACAGTCCAACAACCCCAACCAGGTAACTGAGATTATATATCAATATGATCCTCTACAGTCCAACAACCCCACCAGGTAATTTACTGAGATTATATATCAATATGATCCTCTACAGTCCAACAACCCCAACCAGGTAACTGAGATTATATATCAATATAACCCTCTACAGTCCAACAACCCCAACCAGGTAACTGAGATTATATATCAATATGAACCTCTACAGTCCAACAACCCCAACCAGGTAACTGAGATTATATATCAATATGATCCTCTACAGTCCAACAACCCCAACCAGGTAACTGAGATTATATATCAATATGATCCTCTACAGTCCAACAACCCCAACCAGGTAACTGAGATTACATATCAATATGATCCTCTACAGTCCAACAACCCAACCAGGTCATTTACTGAGATTATATATCAATATGAACCTCTACAGTCCAACAACCCCAACCAGGTAACTCAGATTATATATCAATATGATCCTCTACAGTCCAACAACCCCAACCAGGTAATTTACTGAGATTATATATCAATATGAACCTCTACAGTCCAACAACCCCAACCAGGTAACTGAGATTATATATCAATATGAACCTCTACAGTCCAACAACCCCAACCAGGTCATTTACTGAGATTATATATCAATATGATCCTCTACAGTCCAACAACCCAACCAGGTAATTTACTGAGATTATATATCAATATGATCCTCTACAGTCCAACAACCCCAACCAGGTAACTGAGATTATATATCAATATGAACCTCTACAGTCCAACAACCCCAACCAGGTCATTTACTGAGATTATATATCAATATGATCCTCTACAGTCCAACAACCCCAACCAGGTAATTTACTGAGATTATATATCAATATGAACCTCTACAGTCCAACAACCCCAACCAGGTAACTGAGATTATATATCAATATGAACCTCTACAGTCCAACAACCCCAACCAGGTAACTGAGATTATATATCAATATGATCCTCTACAGTACAACAACCCAACCAGGTAATTTACTGAAATTCTCACATAGTAATGGAATATGATAGAAATGTAATTTAATTCAGCATAACATTTTTGTAAGAAACATCTAGTTCAATCCCTTTCTCCGCCTCTCCCTCCAGGGGACCATCAATGCTCAGATGTTAGCCCAGCGTCAGCGGGAGCTGCTCAGTAACCACCTCAGACAACGCCAGCTGGAGCACCAGAGACAACAACAACAACAACAACAACAACAGAGGAACATGGTGATGAGAGCCCAGGGACTCAACCTACCTCCCAATATGGCCGCCGCCAACATGGCTGCTGCCAGTGGCCAATCAGGAGGGCTGAGTAACCCCCGGATCCCCCAGACCACCAACCCTCAGCAGTTCCCCTTCCCACCCAGCTACGGTAACAGTACAGGCCCAGCCCCTGGCTTAACCCCCTCCTCCTCCTCCTCACCCCTCTACCAGCCCCTTCTCCTCCCCCCTCTCCCCCAGCCTGCCCTCCTCTCTCTGCCCCCTGCATGGCTCTCCCAGATGATGATGACGGGTGCAGGACAGTTTGGGGCTGTAGTCAGCCCTCATATACAGAAGCTCAGTGCCTTTCAGTTCCCAAACTGCCTTATAACCCAAAATCAAATCAAATTTTATTTGTCACATACACATGGTTAGCAGATGTTAATGCGAGTGTAGCGAAATGCTTGTGCTTCTAGTTCCGACAGTGCAGTAATAACCAACGAGTAATCTTGCTAACAATTCCACAACTACTACCTTATAGACACAAGTGTAAAGGGATAAAGAATATGTACATAAAGATATATGAATGAGTGATGGTACAGAACGGCATAGGCAAGATACAGTAGATGGTATCGAGTACAGTATATACATATGAGATGAGTAATGTAGGGTATGTAAACAAAGTGGCATAGTTTAAAGTGGCTAGTGATACATGTATTACATAAAGATGCAGTAGATGATATAGAGTACCAAACCCCCGTGTTGGTGTGTGTGTTAGGGTTGGTTGGTGTACCGTGTACACTGTATACCGGGGTTATTCCCATATCATCAATATACTTTTTTGTTGTTGGACGTTTTGACTTGTTTTACCCCAAATCCAAATTGGTAGTTACAGTCTTGTCTCATCGCTGCAACTCCCGTACGGACTCGGGAGAGGCGAAGGTCGAGAGCCGTGCGTCCTCCGACACACAGCCCAACCAAGCCGCACGGCTTCTTGACACACTGCCCCCCCTTGACCCTGACGCCAGCCGCACCAACGTGTCGGAGGAAACGCCTCATGGGTCTCCCGGTCGCGGCCGACTGCCACACAGCCTGGGATCGATCCAGGGTCTGTAGTGACACCTCTAGCACTGCGATGCAGTGTCTTAGACTGCTGCGACACTGCATCCAATATACTATAAGTAAATACCTACAGTCAACTTGTGCAACATGCTAAGAGATCAAGCAGATTGCGTTCTTCATTTCACTCGTCACATAATTTTTACATTATGTAGCTTGTCAATAGTTCCCCAGAACAGTTGAGCCAGTCACGTGTTTGTTGTGAAGAGAAAGTGGGTGACTCCACAGAGTTCTACAGTATTTCTATTGGTTAGTCTCTCTGTTGTGGGAGCTGGTGACTCCACAGAGTTCTACAGTATTTCTATGGGTTAGTCTCTCTGTTGTGGGAGCTGGTGACTCCACAGAGTTCTACAGTATTTCTATGGGTTAGTCTCTCTGTTGTGGGAGCTGGTGACTCCACAGAGTTCTACAGTATTTCTATGGGTTAGTCTCTCTGTTGTGAAAGTGGGAGCTGGTGACTCCACAGAGTTCTACAGTATTTCTATGGGTTAGTCTCTCTGTTGTGGGAGCTGGTGACTCCACAGAGTTCTACAGTATTTCTATGGGTTAGTCTCTCTGTTGTGGGAGCTGGTGACTCCACAGAGTTCTACAGTATTTCTATGGGTTAGTCTCTCTGTTGTGAAAGTGGGAGCTGGTGACTCCACAGAGTTCTACAGTATTTCTATTGGTTAGTCTCTGTTGTGGGAGCTGGTGACTCCACAGAGTTCTACAGTATTTCTATAGGTTAGTCTCTCTGTTGTGGGAGCTGGTGACTCCACAGAGTTCTACAGTATTTCTATGGGTTAGTCTCTCTGTTGTGGGAGCTGGTGACTCCACAGAGTTCTACAGTATTTCTATGGGTTAGTCTCTCTGTTGTGAAAGTGGGAGCTGGTGACTCCACAGAGTTCTACAGTATTTCTATAGGTTAGTCTCTCTGTTGTGGGAGCTGGTGACTCCACAGAGTTCTACAGTATTTCTATGGGTTAGTCTCTCTGTTGTGGGAGCTGGTGACTCCACAGAGTTCTACAGTATTTCTATGGGTTAGTCTCTCTGTTGTGAAAGTGGGAGCTGGTGACTCCACAGAGTTCTACAGTATTTCTATGGGTTAGTCTCTCTGTTGTGGGAGCTGGTGACTCCACAGAGTTCTGCAGTATTTCTATTGGTTAGTCTCTCTGTTGTGGGAGCTGGTGACTCCACAGAGTTCTACAGTATTTCTATGGGTTAGTCTCTCTGTTGTGGGAGCTGGTGACTCCACAGAGTTCTATAGTATTTCTATGGGTTAGTCTCTCTGTTGTGGGAGCTGGTGACTCCACAGAGTTCTACAGTATTTCTATGGGTTAGTCTCTCTGTTGTGAAAGTGGGAGCTGGTGACTCCACAGAGTTCTACAGTATTTCTATTGGTTAGTCTCTGTTGTGGGAGCTGGTGACTCCACAGAGTTCTACAGTATTTCTATGGGTTAGTCTCTCTGTTGTGGGAGCTGGTGACTCCACAGAGTTCTACAGTATTTCTATAGGTTAGTCTCTCTGTTGTGGGAGCTGGTGACTCCACAGAGTTCTACAGTATTTCTATGGGTTAGTCTCTCTGTTGTGGGAGCTGGTGACTCCACAGAGTTCTACAGTATTTCTATGGGTTAGTCTCTCTGTTGTGAAAGTGGGAGCTGGTGACTCCACAGAGTTCTACAGTATTTCTATAGGTTAGTCTCTCTGTTGTGGGAGCTGGTGACTCCACAGAGTTCTACAGTATTTCTATGGGTTAGTCTCTCTGTTGTGGGAGCTGGTGACTCCACAGAGTTCTACAGTATTTCTATGGGTTAGTCTCTCTGTTGTGAAAGTGGGAGCTGGTGACTCCACAGAGTTCTACAGTATTTCTATGGGTTAGTCTCTCTGTTGTGGGAGCTGGTGACTCCACAGAGTTCTGCAGTATTTATATTGGTTAGTCTCTCTGTTGTGGGAGCTGGTGACTCCACAGAGTTCTACAGTATTTCTATGGGTTAGTCTCTCTGTTGTGGGAGCTGGTGACTCCACAGAGTTCTATAGTATTTCTATGGGTTAGTCTCTCTGTTGTGGGAGCTGGTGACTCCACAGAGTTCTACAGTATTTCTATTGGTTAGTCTCTCTGTTGTGAAAGTGACACACATGAGGTGATGAAGTTACCCTTCATGCAATTCACTACTAAATGTTTGCCATCAGATGCAGTGCATTCAGAAAGTATTCAGACCCCTTGACTTTGTCCACATTTTATTACATTACAGCCTTATTCTAAAATTGATTAAAATACTTTTTTTCCCTCATCAATCTACATACAATACACGTTTTCAGGTATTTTTGCAGATATATAAAAAAATGTTATCTGAAATATCACATTTACATGAGTATTCAGTCTGAATACTTTCCCTGTGCCCTGTATGTTAGAACTGTCTAAGATGAGCCATACTCTTCCAGCTGTGTATATGGGTACTTGTTAGTTATCTAAGTAAGTGGCTGAATTAATAAGGAGATGGATTGTTAGCTTTCTGCCGTGTTTGAGAAGTCAAAGGGCTCTGGAGTTATCTGTACATTTGCCCCTGTGCTTCCTACCAGCCTCCATGGAAATTCACTATTACTTGTGCTCATTTCGTGTGTGTGTTTTTGGCGCCCCCTTGTGGGCTAAACCGGTAAAACCGTACGTTCCCCTGTCCTTCCTCCTAGCTCTGTTGTCCTCCTCTCCATTCTTCTTTTCCTTCAGTCAAGCATGTCTCTCATAACTCGGGTTAATTTGCACAATTTCTCTCGTTCACTTTCGGCTGGTAAATGTCCACACTCATCGAAAATGGCAGAAAGTGTGTGTGTGTGTGTGTGTGTGTGTGTGTGTGTGTGTGTGTGTGTGTGTGTGTGTGTGTGTGTGTGTGTGTGTGTGTGTGTGTGTGTGTGTGTGTGTGTGTGTGTGTGTGTGTGTGTGTGTGTGTGTGTGTGTGTGTGTGTGTGTGTGTGTGTGTGTGTGTGTGTGTGTGTGTGTGTGTGTGTGTGTGTGTGTTTCTCTTCCGTTATGATTAAACCCTGCTGTTACGGCAAAATACAAATAGCTTTTAACGACTTTCCTAACGACTCTCCATCTGCTTGGTGAAGTAACTTAATGTCCAGCTAAATGTAAAAACAAATCAGAATAGAAGCGGTTTAAAACAGAACGGAACGATATAAACCGGTTGGACCCAGTTCAGAACATTATTCTGCTGGTTGGACCCGGTTCAGAACATTATTCTGCTGGTTGGACCCGGTTCAGAACATTATTCTGCTGGTTGGACCCGGTTCAGAACATTATTCTGCTGGTTGGACCCGGTTCAGAACATTATTCTGCTGGTTGGACCCGGTTCAGAACATTATTCTGCTGGTTGGACCCGGTTCAGAACATTATTCTGCTGGTTGGACCCGGTTCAGAACATTATTCTGCTGGTTGGACCCGGTTCAGAACATTATTCCGCTGGTTGGACCCAGTTCAGAACATTATTCTGCTGGTTGGACCCGGTTCAGAACAATATTCTGCTGGTTGGACCCGGTTCAGAACATTATTCTGCTGGTTGGACCCGGTTCAGAACATTATTCTGCTGGTTGGACCCGGTTCAGAACATTATTCTGCTGGTTGAACAGTGGAACAGAATTATTTAAACAATATACATATATTTTCAATGATTGGAAAATTATTCCCCTGTCAAAAAAACGTGATTATATTTTATAATAATAATATAGATAATATTTTGTAAATAATTAAACTGAAACCCGACGTCAAAAAGGCGCTAATCGCTCTGGACTCCAGTCGCACAGCATTACAAGAATTGTACCACTAAATTGCTAACAAATTAATACAAAAACAGAAAATAGTTCTTATAAGATATCATTCAAATAATCAACTGAAATATAATTAATTTAGACAATAGTCAATAACTGTGTCAGTTTTCCACCACGGTACAATCATACTCCTCTAGTCCAATGAGGAGAGAGGGGGAGGGGCAGTTCTTAAAATTTTTCAGCTCGAGACCCAAATTCAAAATGTACCGTCCTCTCGAGACCCACATCTTCCTCCCAACGACCCAAATTGAAGATTATAGATGTATTCTCAAAACTTCGCGACCCACCTCTCACCTGCCCAGGGCCCACGTTGGGTCCTGACCCGTAGTTTAAGAACCCATGATTTAGGCCCTAAAAAATATATTCCACTAGAGGGCAGCAGACACACATACTATATATACAACTATACTATATATAGACATACTGTATGAACTAGATTCCCGTTCCATGGTAGTGCTGCATTCACTGAAACATTGACCCTGTGTGTTACAGCGCCCTTTATTGGGTCTTAGGCTGCTTGATGTTACATGAACATGTTAGTCATTTAGCAGACGCTCTTATCCAGGGGGATTTACAGGCGCAATTAGTGTTAAGTGCTTTGCTCAAGGGCACATCGACCGATTTTTCACCTAGTCTGCTCGGGGATTTCGAACCAGCGACCTTTCGGTTACTGGCCCATTTGACTGGTGATTAGAGACTTTCCCATTATTTCATATCAATTAGATCAATATTGAATCAGGCATAAATTGTATTGTTATTAACTCGCTTATTCTCCCAGATAATCCCATACGTTGTCACGCACCAAAATAAAGATTCTCTTCTCTCTCTCTCTCCAGTCTCCCTCGTCCTCTCGTACCTCCTCTCCCTACCCCTCTTCCCTCTCTCTCTCCAGTCTCCCTCGTCCTCTCTTCCCTCTCTCCCTACCCCTCTTCCCTCTCTCTCTCCTGTCTCCCTCGTCCTCTCTTCCCTCTCTCCCAACCCCTCTTCCCTGCTCTCTCTCCTGTCTCCCTCGTCCTCTCGTTCCTCCTCTCCCTACCCCTCTTCCCTCTCTCTCTCCGGTCTCCCTCATCCTCTCTTCCCTCTCTCCCTACCCCTCTTCCCTCTCTCTCTCCTGTCTCCCTCGTCCTCTCGTACCTCCTCTCCCTACCCCTCTTCCCTGTCACTCTCTCCTGTCTCCCTCGTCCTCTCTTCCCTCTATCCCAACCCCTCTTCCCTGTCTCTCTCTCCTGTCTCCCTCGTCCTCTCGTACCTCCTCTCCCTACCCCTCTTCCCTGTCTCTCTTTCCTGTCTCCCTCGTCCTCTCGTACCTCCTCTCCCTACCCCTCTTCCCTCTCTCTCTCCTGTCTCCCTCGTCCTCTCGTACCTCCTCTCCCTACCCCTCTTCCCTCTCTCTCTCCTGTCTCCCTCGTACTCTCGTACCTCCTCTCCCTACCCCTCTTCCCTCTCTCTCTCCTGTCTCCCTCGTACTCTCGTACCTCCTCTCCCTACCCCTCTTCCCTCTCTCTCTCCTGTCTCCCTCATCCTCTCGTACCTCCTCTCCCTACCTCTCTTCCCTGTCACTCTCTCCTGTCTCCCTCGTCCTCTCGTACCTCCTCTCCCTACCTCTCTTCCCTCTCTCTCTCCTATCTCCCTCGTCCTCTCGTACCTCCTCTCCCTACCCCTCTTCCCTCTCTCTCTCCTATCTCCCTCGTCCTCTCGTACCTCCTCTCCCTACCCCTCTTCCCTCTCTCTCTCCTCTCTCCCTCGACCTCTCGTACCTCCTCTCCCTACCCCTCTTCCCTCTCTCTCTCCTATCTCCCTCGTCCTCTCGTACCTCCTCTCCCTACCCCTCTTTTGACTGCTCACACAATGGTACCCTATTGCCTCCATAGTGGAAGGAATATGTTTTAATTTGGGACACACACTAACCTGCGTGTAGTCCTCACTCCCCCTTTAATGCCTGCACACTCCCTAAACCCTAAACCCTACACCCTTATCACATGACCTTAATCATAACTTTGTGTTTAAACGCGTAATAGGTCAGCAGATAATAACTGATGTGATTGGTCTGTTTCAGTCATTAGTTGTTTTATGTTTCCTGTGTGTGTTATGGGCATTGTGTTTGTGCCTGTATGTACTCTATAATAATGAATTATACCTGTATTGATAATTGCTAACTTCACATTTTAGATTACTAGTGTAAATGTACACCTTTTATACAGGTCAGTTTGAAAAGATATTTTAAAGTAGCGCTCCAGCACTTTGTGATTTTGTCTCTCAAGAAAAAGTGTTTTATTTATTCAATGTATTGTTACAACCCACATGGTGATCAGAGTATGTCGTTTAACCCTGACCCCTGACCTCTAACCCCACCAGGTATGTCCCAGCAGCCTGACGGAGGGTTTGGAGGGCCCACCACACCCCAGAGTCCCCTGCTGTCCCCCAGGATGGCCCACGCCCAGTCTCCCATAATGCAACAGCAGGGCCAGGGCAATGCCGCCTTTCAGGGCTTGCCTGACATTAACGGTTGGCCCCCGCAGGGGAACATGGGAGGGAACAGGTGAGAGGTGGAGAGGAAGATGGGGGAGAGGGAGAGGGGGGAGATGGGGGGGAGATGGGGGGACGTCACAGAGTGACTGTTAATAAACAGAGGTTGTAAAGATGGAACATATTAACTAGTAGCTACACCCCCTGGACAGGACGCCCAATCACCTCCTTAATGCTGAGTTCAACATCCGTAATGCTGAGTTCCACAATGCAGAGTTCCACGTCCTTAATGCTGAGTTCCACAATGCAGAGTTCCACTTCCTTAATGCTGAGTTCCACAATGCTGAGTTCCACGTCCTTAATGCTGAGTTCCACAATGTTGAGTCCCTGGTTCCATTAATACAGTCTTTGGTATGACTCAACCAGGGAACGATCTCAGGGCAGACACTAACCACAAGGCCACTCATTCTCTATAGTTGAGTATAAAGGCAAACTCACTCACATTCACTCAATCGCTTTTTCTGTCTCTGCGTCTCTCTCTCTCTGTGTCTCTCTGTGTCTCTCTGTGTCTCGCTCTCTCTCTCTCTGTCTCTCTCTCTCTGTATCTCTTTCTCTGTCTGTCTCTCTCTCTGTATCTCTCTCTCTCTCTCTGTATCCCTCTCTGTCTCTCTCTCTCTCTGTATCTCTCTCTCTCTGTATCTCTCTGTATCTCTCTCTCTGTCTCTCTCTCTCTATCTCTCTCTGTATCTCTCTCTCTGTCTCTCTGTATCTCTCTCTCTGTATCTCTCTGTATCTCTGTCTCTCTGTATCTATCTCTGTATCTCTCTCTCTCTCTGTATCTCTCTCTCTCTCTGTATCTCTCTCTCTCTCTGTATCTCTCTCTCTGTCTCTCTTTCTCTCTGTATCACTCTC